>NC_048587.1:55696973-55714473 GCF_013265735.2 Oncorhynchus mykiss
GAAACCCAGCCTAAAACCCCAATCAGCAAGCAATGCAGGTGTAGAAGCACGTTGGCTAGCAAAAACTCCCTAGAAAGGCCAGAACCTAGGAAGAAACCTAGAGAGAAACCAGGCTATGAGGGATGGCCAGTCCTCTTCTGGCTGTGCCGGGTGGAGATTAAAACAGAATATGGCCAAGATGTTCAAATGTTCATAGATGACCAGCAGGGTCAAATAATAATAATCACAGTGGTTGTCGAGGGTGCAAAGGGTCAGCACCTCAGGAGTAAATGTCATTTGGCTTTCAAAGCCAATCATTCAGAGTATCTCTACCACTCCTGTTGTCCCTAGAGAGTTTAAAAACAGCAGGTCTGGGACAGGTAGCACGTCCGGTGAACAGGTCAGGGTTCCATAGCCGCAGGCAGAACAGTTGAAAAAGGAGCAGCAGCAATGGCCAGGTGGACTGGGGACAGCAAGGAGTCATCAGGCCAGGTAGTTCTGAGGCATGGTCCTAGGGCTCAGGTCCTCCGAGTTACTGGCTTCATCAATAAGTGCATCGATGACGTCATCCCCACACTGACTGTACGACATACCCCAACCAGAAGCAATGGATTACAGGCAACATCTACACAGATCTAAAGGGTAGAGCTGCCACTTTCAAGGAGCGGGACTCTAAACCGGAAGCTTACAAGGAATCCGGCTATGCCCTTTGGCAAACCATCGAAAAGGCAAAGAGTCAATACAGGACAGAATCAAATTTTACTACATTCGGCTCCAAAGCTCCTCGGATGTGGCAGGGCTTGCAAACTATTATAGACTACAAAGGTAAGCACAGCCGAGAGCTGCCCAGTGACATGAGCCTATCAGACGAGCTAAATAACTTTTATGCTCACGTTGAGACATGTAACACTGACACATGCATGTTTAGGAAGACTGTGTGATCACGCTGTCTGCAGCCGATGTGATTAAGACCGTTAAATGGTCAACATCCACAAGGCCGCAAGGCCAGACAGATTATCAGGACATGTACTCTGAGCATGCGCTGACCAACTGGCAGGTGTCTTCACTGACATTTTCAACCTCTCCCAATCTGAGTCTGTAATACAAACATGTTTCAAGCATACCACCATAGTCCGTATGCCCAATAACACTAAAGTAACCTGCTTGAATGACTACTGAACCATAGCACTCACGCCTGTAGCCATTAAGTGCTTTGAAAGGCTGGTTATGGCTCACATCAACATCATTATCCCAGAAACCCAAGAACCACTCCAATTTGGATACCGCCCCAACAGATCCACAGATGATGCAATCTCTATTGCACTCCACACTGCCTTTTCACACCTAGAAAAAATGAACACCTAACTGAGAATGCTATTCATTGACTACAGCTCAGTGTTCAACACCATAGTGCCCTCAAAGCTCATCACTAAGCTAAACACCTCCCTCTGCAACTGGATCCTGCACTTCCTGACGGGCAGCCCCCAGGTGGTAAGGGTAGGTAACAACACATCCGACACGCTGTTCCTCAACCTGGGGGCCCCTCAGGGGTGCGTGCTCAGTCCCCTTCTGTACTCCTTGTTGACTCATGACTGCATGGCCAGGCGTGACTCAAATGCCATCATCAAGTTTTCCAATGACACAGCAGTGGTATGCCTGATTACCAACAACAATGAGACAGCCTATAGGGAGGTCAGAGACCTGGCCAAGTGGTGCAAGGACAACAACATCTCTCTTAGTGTGATCAAGACAGAGGAGATTCTCTTACAATTTTCACCAATGCAGCTGCAT
Source organism: Oncorhynchus mykiss (assembly GCF_013265735.2). NCBI lineage: Eukaryota > Metazoa > Chordata > Actinopteri > Salmoniformes > Salmonidae > Oncorhynchus > Oncorhynchus mykiss. The sequence continues at coordinate 55,698,744 of NC_048587.1, forward strand.
TGGAGCAGGTTGAGAGCTTCAAAGTCCTTGGTGTCCACATCACCAAAAAACTGTCATGGTCCAAACACACTAAGACATTGTCATAAAGAGGGCATGACAAAGCCTATTTCCCCTCAGGAGATTTGGCATGGGTTTGTCAGATCCTCAAAATGTTCTACAGCTGCACAATCGAGAGCATCCTGACTAGTTGCATCACTGCCTGGTATGGCAACTGCTCTGCCTCTGACCGCAAGGCACAACAGAGGGAGGTGCGTATGGCCCAGTACATAATTGGGGCCAATCTTCCTGCCATCCAGGACTCTACACCAGACAGTGTCATAGGAAGGCCATAAAAATTGTCAAAGACTCCAGCCACCCTGGTCATGGGCTGTTCTCTCTGCTACCACACGGCAAGCAGTACGGGAGCCAAATCTAGGTCCAAAAGGCTTTGTTACAGCTTCTAACCCCAAGCAATAAAACTCCTGAAAAGCTAATCAAAGGGCTACCCAGACCACTCTTTTAACCTTTCTGGTTCACTGGCTGATGTCGCTAGCGTCCCACCTCGACATCAGCCAGTGAAATTGCCGGGCGACAAATTCAAAACAACAGAAATCCCATAATTAAAATTCCTCAAACATACAAGTATTATCCACCAAAGATAAAGATAAAAGATAAACTTCTTGTAAATCCAACCACAGTGTCCGATTTCAAAAAGGCTTTACTGCGAAAGCACACCATGTGATTATGTTAGGTCAGCACCTAGTCACAGAAAACCATACAGCCATTTTTCCAGCCAAAGAGAGGAGTCACAAAAAGCAGAAATAGAGATAAAATGAATCACTAACCTTTGATGATCTTCATCAAATGGCACTCATAGGACTTCATGTTATACAACACTTGTATGTTTTGTTCGATAAAGTTCATATTTATATCCAGAAATCTCAGTTTACATTGGCACGTTATGTTCAGAAATGCATTGTCTCAAACAAACATCCGGTGAATGTGCAGAGCTACATGAAATTACAGAAATACTCATCATAAACATTTATAAACTATACAAGTGTTAAACATACAAATAAAGATAAACTTCTCCTTAATGCAACCGCTGTGTCAGATTTCAAAAATGCTTTACGGATAAAGGACATTTTGAGATTATGTTAGGTCTGCACCTAGCCACAGAAACCCATAAAGCCAAGGAGATTGTCACAAAGGTCAGAAATAGCTTTAAAATTAATCACTTACTTTTGATGATCTTCATCTGGTGGCACTCCCAGGTCTCAATGTTAGACAATAAATGTTAGTTTTATTTGATAATGTCCCTCTTTATAACCAAATACCTCCTTTTTGTTTGCGCATTTTGTCCAGTAACCTGAATGCTTAAGGCGCATGCACTAATATGTCCAGACGGAAAGTCTTAAAAAAGTACAATAAAAGTTAGTAGAAACATGCCAAACGATGTTTAAAATCAATCCTCTGGTTGTTTTTGTCATAAATAATCAATAATATTTCAACCGGACAAAAGCTTCGTCAATAGGAAAGGAGAAACAAGCAAGGCACGTTCCCGATCAGGCGCATGGCTGATGAATGGAAATTTCCACTGGCCACTGATTGAAAGGGCTGTATCTCCCTCATTTCTCAGATTAAACTCCTGAAACAATGCCTAAAGACTTGCCACATGTAGATGAAGCCACAGAGCTCGTGAACTGGGTCCTAAGTCTTTGTATGGTGGATAGGCTTTCAATGGAAAAACAGCCTTTCAAAATAATTGTACTTTCTGGTCGGAATTTCCTTGGGTTTTCACCAGCCATATCCGTTCTGTTATACTCACAGACGTTAATTTAACAGTTTTGGAAACTTTAGAGTGTTTTCTATCCAAACCTAATAATTACATGCATATCCTATCTTCTGGGCCTGAGTAGGAGGCAGTTTAATTTGGGCACGCTTTTCATCCAAAATTACGAATGCTGCCCCCTACGCTAGTGAAGTTAACCTGTTGTTGGTTTTCAGGGCTTGTAAGTAAGCATTTCACTGTAAGGTTTAATTTGACTTGATTTGACACCTTTATTTGGGGAGTTTCTCCCATTTTTCTCTGCAGATTATCTCATGCTCCGTCACATTGAATGGGGAGTGTTGTTGCACAGCTATTTGCAGTTCTCTCCAGAGATTTTTCAATCGGGTTCATGTCCAGAATCTGAAAAGCCACTCCTGCTCTTGTTGGAAGGTGGACCTTCGCCCTAGTCTGAGGTCCTGACTGCTCTGGAGTAGGTTTTCGTCAAAGATCTCTCTGTACTTTTCCCCGTTCATCTTTGCCTCGATCCTGACCAGTCTCCTAGTACCTGCCGCTGAAAATCATCCCCGCAGCATAATTCTGCCACCACTATGCTTCACTGTTGGGATGATGCCAGGTTTCCTCCAGACATGACCCTTGGTATTCAGGCCAAAGAGTTGATGACCAAGGGTCATGTCTGGAGGAAACCTGGCATCATCCCTACTGTGAAGCATAGTGGTGGCAGCATTATGCGTGAGGGTGTGTGTGTGCATGATAGTGATATAAAATATATGTCATAGCTTCCTTTTGCGTGATCATAATCTTGTGAAACCCGAAGCCTCCTAGATCCCCCCACAGTTCAACAATAGCTGTCCCTCAACCATTTGAGACCCCTCCCACAGTTCCTCCTCTCCCGGAAGAAAAATAAAATAAAAAACACAATTAATTCCATTCCCCACCTCCAAGAACCCTCCAATGCACCAACAACCAAGATAATTAACTAAAGAGAAAAAGGGAAAAAACAATAGAAAACAGCAAACAACAATGCAAAATAATAATAATAATAATACATTTAAAACAAAGGACATCAAGGACAACTGAAATCATAACAGCAATGCCTACTGTATATGTTTGTGTGCATGTCTGGCACTATTACATGTATGTGTGTGTTCTTGTATGTGTTAATTTGAATGAGAGTGTGTGTTTATGCATGTGTACAAACACCTGCACTGCATCAGCCTCAGGCAAACCGGCATTAGTTGTAAAAACACTGCCACTTAGTGTCATTCAAATGTACTTTTATTATGTTTTATTTTGACTTTTTTCCCCTTTATCTTTTGACCATCATTCTCTCTCTCACACAGCAACTCCACTCTCACTTGTCTCCAATTCTATATCCCAACCCTCAGCTTCCCTCAGCCCATCCCATCCCAACCCTCAGCTTCCCTCAGCCCATCCCATCTATCTCTGCTGGCCACCTACTTCGTGTTTTTATGCAACACATCTTTCAACAATGATGTTTAACATATAATTTCAATCTATCTAATTGAAAAGAATCTACAGATTGCGTGTTGAAGATTAATACTTTTACTAAGAGCATTAGTATATTAATAATTGACTGACCCAGTCTCTCCAGATCTCCTAATAGTACTATTTCTAGGGTCAATTTTAGATCAATGCTATGCTTTTTCAGCCATTCCTGAACCCGAGACCAGAAACAGGCTACCTGAGGGCAATACCAAAATAAATGGGCTATTGATTCTGTATCCTCACAACAAAATCTGCAGAGCTTAAATATTCAACATTTTGTCGTTGGCAAGAATTCTATATAATCATTTTAGCTGAAAAGCACGAAGTCTTGAATCTTGCGTTGTTTTATATATCAACTCATACACCCTGTGCCATGGAATCGGTACATCAAAAATCTCTTCCCAACTATTTTGCAATCTGTATGGCACAGTTATCAACATCCTGGTCCTCAAATGAAAGTAATGCTATTGTTATTCCTCCGCCAGTTTAGATCCTTTACACTTTACATTGGGCAGACAGACCAGTTCCCTACCTCCTCCCGCTACCACACGCCTCCTCCATTTTTGGGGCAATGTTGTAATTAATTGATTGTACTCTTGGAATGAGCATGCCTTCCCGTACAATTCTGATAACTCCATGAAGGACATAACTCTACCGTAACAATTTACAATATAATTTAAGAACAAAATACCCTTTTCAAACATCTTTCCCATAAATACAGGTATTTTATCAACCAGTACATTTGAGTTCAGCCATATTATTTATTGTAATATTTGTTCTATCTTTTCATGGGGATGAAATTGAAATTGTAGCCAGCTCTGCAATGCTTGTTTGAAAAAGACAAATATTTTGAAAAAAGTATCATTTTCAATTAATCGAAAATGAGACATGGCAATCTGCACAATGGCAAAAATAAAATGTTTAACAATGGATGAGCTTTTCTTATTAATTTACTTGAGAACCATTTAGGGTTACAATAAAACTTTTGAATGGGTGAAGATTTTAGAGAGAGGTTTAGTGGTTTTATATTTAATATTCTCAACCCACCCAATTCATATTCATTTTATAGATGGGCAAATTTTATTTTGTCTGGTTTAGCGTACCAGATAAAGCGAAATATTTTTTGCTCATATGATTTGAAAAACGAATCATCAGGAGTAGGCAGCTCCATAAGTAAGTGAGTCAACTGAGATATGAGGAGTTAATCGGGGCAATTTATCTATAAATATACAGGTATTTACATCTCCATGGTTACAGGACCGTGTCTATTTTTACAAGTTTTCTGTTGAAATTCACTGTGGAGAGCTTATTTATATATTAAGTGATATGAATACCAAATACCAAGCAAGGTAATGTAAAAGTGGTATTTTTAAGGATCCAATATGTAATATTGTACACTTATCATAATTCGGATTTAGTCCAGAGTGTACAGAAAAGTTATCTTTAATGAGACATTGCTGCGATCTAGCTTGCAGAATTAACATAAAACTTGAGTCATCGGCATGCATGGACACCTTTGTTTTTAAGCTTTGGATTTCTAATCCTCTAATGTTGTTATTGGATCTGATTTTAATAGCTAGCATTTCAATGGCCATAACGAATAGATATGGTGAGAGCGGACACCCTTGTTTGACTCCTCCTGACAATTCAATACTATCTGAGAAGTAGCCGTCATTTACTATTTTACACCTGGGGTACTATACATTATTGTTTTACCCATTTTATAAGATAATTACTGAAATCCAGGCATTTATAAATAAAAAACATTCTTGCTTCATCAAATGCCTTTTCAAAATCCACTATAAATACCATTCCTGGCTTCTTATATGTTTCATGATGTTCTATTATTTCTAGTAGTTGTCATATATTATCTCCAATGTATCATCCAAGTAAAAAACCTGTCTGATCTGGATTAACAATATCTGGTAGTACCATTTTAATTCTGAGTGCTATGCATTTTGCTAGTATTTTTGCATCACACATTGAAGTGTAAGGGGCCTCCAGTTTTTTAGATAGACTGGGTCTTTATATTGGCCATCTGGGTCTTGTTTTAATAATAGAGAAATCAGACCTTCCTGCTGAGTACCTGACAGACTACTATTTCTACAGGAGTAGTTAAAACAATCTAACAATTGAGCTTTTAGTATATAAAAAAATACTTGATATACCTCTACCGGTATGCCATCAAGCCCTGTTTTTTTCCAGCCTGAAAGGATTTAATTGCCTCAAAAACTTATTCCTCTGTAATTTGGCCTTCACTCGGATCTTTCTGTCCATTTGTTAATTTCCCATTTTTTATATTATTTGGAAAGAATTCCTTACCACCATCTTCATTCAGTGGGAGAGGATGAGACGGAAAAGAGAACATCTGCCTAAAATAATTAGCTGCCTCTTTTAAAATATCTTTCGAAGAATCATAGATGACTCCGTCTTCAGTAACGATTTTCTGCAAATTCTTTTTGTTAGCATTCCTGTATTGGAGATTCAGAAGTATGTTGTGCATTTTTCTCCATATTCCATCCAGTTTGCTTTATTTTTGTAATAAATTATATTTGATCGTTCTTGAATAAGTTCCTCAAGTTCTTTTTGTTTTACCTCCGACTTATTTTGTATCTCTGTAGTATTGTTTTTATGGCTATCTACCTACACTATTAGTTAATGGATTTCCCTTGTTAGTCTTGTTTCTTTAGCCAGAAACTGTTTTTTGAAAATTATTGATGAATATGGAATTGAATGACCCATGAAGGTACATTTAAAGGTATCCCAAACAATAAGGTGATTTGCTGAACCTATATTATGCTGGAAAAATTCAGTTATAAATAATTTTGTCTTAGTTAAAAATAAAGTAAAGTAAACCTTGATTACATTTCCAATATCCCCGTCCACGTGGAAAATCTATAAGAGTTATGTGAATGCCAATTAGATGATGATCCGATCGCGTTCTGTCTCCTATTAAAACGTTTTTAACCTTTGATGCAAGAGAAAAAGAGACAAGAAAGTAGTCAAGACGACTAGCTTGATTACGTCTCCTCCATGCATATCTCACTAGGTCGGGGTTTTTTAGTCTCCAAATATCCACTATTTCTAATGTGTCCATAATATTTGTGATTTCCTTAAGGGCACGGTGATGATAGTTCATAGAGTGATTTTCTTTATGGTCCATTGAGGTACTTTACACTGTGTTATAGTCTCCTACCATAACGATTAGATCATTTGTTGCCTGTAAGTTCAATAAATTGGTATAAATGTTTTTGAAGAAGCATGGCTCATTCTGATTTGGACCATATACAGTGCCTTGCGAAAGTATTCGGCCCCCTTGAACTTTGCGACCTTTTGCCACATTTCAGGCTTCAAACATAAAGATATAAAACTGTATTTTTTTGTGAAGAATCAACAACAAGTGGGACACAATCATGAAGTGAAACGACATTTATTGGATATTTCAAACTTTTTTAACAAATCAAAAACTGAAAAATTGGGTGTGCAAAATTATTCAGCCCCTTTACTTTCAGTGCAGCAAACTCTCTCCAGAAGTTCAGTGGGGATCTCTGAATGATCCAATGTTGACCTAAATGACTAATGATGATAAATACAATCCAAAAGATTTCCCAAGCTTTAAACATCCCAAGGAGCACTGTGCAAGCGATAATATTGAAATGGAAGGAGTATCAGACCACTGCAAATCTACCAAGACCTGGCCGTCCCTCTAAACTTTCAGCTCATACAAGGAGAAGACTGATCAGAGATGCAGCCAAGAGGCCCATGATCACTCTGGATGAACTGCAGAGATCTACAGCTGAGGTGGGAGACTCTGTCCATAGGAGAATAATCAGTCGTATATTGCACAAATCTGGCCTTTATGGAAGAGTGGCAAGAAGAAAGCCATTTCTTAAAGATATCCATAAAAAGTGTTGTTTAAAGTTTGCCACAAGCCACCTGGGAGACACACCAAACGTGGAAGAAGGTGCTCTGGTCAGATGAAACCAAAATTGAACTTTTTGGCAACAATGCAAAACGTTATGTTTGGCGTAAAAGCAACACAGCTGAACACACCATCCCCACTGTCAAACATGGTGGTGGCAGCATCGTGGTTTGGGCCTGCTTTTCTTCAGCAGGGACAGGGAAGATGGTTAAAATTGATGGGAAGATGGATGGAGCCAAATACAGGACCATTCTGGAAGAAAACCTGATGGAGTCTGCAAAAGACCTGAGACTGGGACAGAGATTTGCCTTCCAACAAGACAATGATCCAAAAAATAAAGCAAAATCTACAATGGAATGGTTCAAAAATAAACATATCCAGGTGTTAGAATGGCCAAGTCAAAGTCCAGACCTGAATCCAATCGAGAATCTGTGGAAAGAACTGAAAACTGCTGTTCACAAATGCTCTCCATCCAACCTCACTGAGCTCGAGCTGTTTTGCAAGGAGGAATGGGAAAAAATGTCAGTCTCTCGATGTGCAAAACTGATAGACATACCCCAAGCGACTTACAGCTGTAATCGCAGCAAAAGGTGGCGCTACAAAGTATTAACTTAAGGGGGCTGAATAATTTTGCACGCCCAATTTTTCAGTTTTTGATTTGTTAAAAAAGTTTGAAATATCCAATAAATGTCGTTCCACTTCATGATTGTGTCCCACTTGTTGTTGATTCTTCACAAAAAAATACAGTTTTATATCTTTATTTGAAGCCTGAAATGTGGCAAAAGGTCGCAAAGTTCAAGGGGGCCGAATACTATTTTTTGTCCACTTTCATATTCAAAAGGATCCACCTTCCTTGCGAATCATTCCTGATTATTTGCACATTCAGATCGAAATGTTTGTTAATTAATATCATCACACTCTTTGAGTTCCTTTGTCCATGACAGAAAAATATTTCACCACCCCATTCCCTTTTCCACGCAACTTCATCTAAGGATGTAGAGTGAGTTTCCTGCAAACAGTATATGTTATATTCCTTTTCTTTTAGCCATGTAAAGACTGATCTTCTTTTTTTATCATCTGCCAAACCGTTACAATTATAACTAGCTATACTTATTTCAGCCCTTACCATAACTAGATACTATTCTCAGGCTAAATTAACCATAATCAGTGCTTGTAAAGTTACTGCCATCAGAGGTATTATGAAGGTCAAAACTAGAGCTTTCAAATGTCTGATATTTAGAATTCAAGAAATAGGTTCTAGCAATATTGAGCAATATGAGTAACACATCTGAGTAGGTTGATGTGTATGATATTGGATATGATATAATGAGAGTGTGTATGATGTCTGTAAAAGAGTAAGACTATAATGTGTGATGTCCAAATAAATAATAACTCTGCCAATTTGCATGTTTGAGTGTCTATGTGTGTAACATGTAGTGCGTATAGCCTTAATATTCATAATTGTAATCCATATCATATCACTATCATAGTTGCATCATAATTACCTTTAACATGATTGAAAAACACATCCCAGCATTTCCATAGCAATTGACATTTCACATGATCATGAAAGAGACATTGTATTACTCTAGAGGCGGCTTCACTACAGTACAAATGTATTTCGTACAATGTTATTTCCCCCAATGCCCCTATTTTGATATCTTCCCCTTGCTTGTTGTAAACATATATAAACTTGTAGACAAATACATAAAAATATAGAAAAACAATAAACACATTAAATTATAAAACAGTTCTCGACAAAAGAGAGAGAGGGAGAGAAGAGACAAGAGAGAAAGAGAGAGTGAGAGAAGAGAAACAGATCAGGTGTATGTGTGTATGTATAAATCCGTATGTGTAAGCAAGCATGTAGTTGAGTACGTGCGTGTTCATATCCACTTCATAATGTTCAGATATTTTAAACAGTTCCCATACCTTCTTTTTTTTGTAACCTGAAGTCCCTGTAGAATTTAGTACAGCCACAGTGTTATGGAGCTGTCTCAGAATAGCTGTCCATCTATAAAGAGTTTGTCCACAATGATAAAGGTATGCCTACCATCAATCCTTTGTTGTCTTTGTACCGGATACAGTCTCTATCAACGTTTGTTTATCTTCTTTGGAAATTGGTCATTGAGACTGAATTTAGTCCCTTTAAGCTCCCTTCCTCTGGTTTTGATCAGCTCCTTTTGTTGGTAGTGTTCAAATTTCGTAATGATTGGTCGGAGACCCTTGGTCTTGTCGCTCCGAGCTCCAAGTCTGTGTACTCGGCAGAAAGCCACCTTCTTTACAGTCTCTATAGCAAGTTTCAATGCGGATTTCATGAATTCTCTGATCACGCCCTCCGGATTATTGGATGCATCCTCAGGAATACCAGAAAAAATTAGATTTTCACGAAAACTATGACTTTGTATGTCTAGTAGCGTCTCCTTCATCACCCTGTTTTCCCTGAGTAGACAATCCATGTTGGAATCGTGTATTTTTACCTTGGCTGTGAGTGTCTTGTTTTCTTTTTGGAGCTTGAGAATTTCACTCTGGTTGAACTCCAAACTCCCCCTCAGCCCTGCTACCTCCTCACACAACTTTTCCATTGTTGCATGGGTTCTAGCCAGAGCACTAGCCTCTACCTCAATTGTCAGTAAATCGTCCGTGTCTGTAGATTAATCTGTTTTTCTTTTTTTGTTGGGTTAAAGTTATTTTGTGAAGTGGTCGGATCTTTCGACAAATGAGTATGTTGTTCTTCCATAGCGTAAAGCTGTTGGTACTCGTCGATTTCCCTCAGGATTGGCTTGGTATCCAGATTGGCTCTATCCTGCAACCAGTTGTTTTACGAAAAGATAACAATGAGTCTTGCCCACGACGACGACAGGTGTCTGTAGTACAGCCAGCTAGCACTCGCGGAATCCACAGAAAAAATAAAAGGAACACAAGCTTGCAGTCCCAGTCGTAACGGCAAACCGCGTTGTGGAATCCTTAGTAACAAAACTTAGTTTTGAACTTAGTTCGGATTAAAATCCATGTAATGAAAACGTTTTAATGTAAACAACAAACCGAGTGTAGACAGTACAGTGTCCTGTTGCGCGCTCTGATGATGTCGCTCTCTCATAACGTAACGTAGCGTCTGCGTTAGCATTTCCTCAGTGTTTGTGGAGTCTACAGTCTTGTTCCATCGCTACAACTTCTGTACGGACTCGGGAAAGGGGAAAGTTGAGACCCCGCCAAGCCGCACTGCTTCTTGACACACTGCTTACTTAACCCGGAAGCCAGCCACACCAATGTGTCGGAGGAAATACCATTTAGCTGGTGACAGAAGTCAGCGTGCATGCGCCCATCCCGCCACAAGGAGTCACTAGAATGCAATAGGACAAGGACATCCCGGCCAGCCAAACCCTCCCCTAACCCGGACGACGCTGGTCCAATTGTGTGCCCCCCATGGGTCTCACGGTCACAACACAGCCCGGGACCGAACCCGGATCTGTAGTGACGCCTCAAGCACTGCGATGCAGTGCCGTAGACCGCTGCACCACTCGGGAGACCCAGACAGGGTCATTTCTAAATTCATCTTCTTACTCACCACACACACAGACCATTTCAAAAGACCCGTTAAAGATCTGTGCGCATTCTTTCAACTTTTGGATAAAAAGCGTGCAAAATTTCAACATCCTGCTACTCATGCCAGGAATATAGCATATGCATATGTATAGTATGTGTGGATAGAAAACACTCTGAAGTTTATAAAACTGGTTGAATCATGTCTGTGACTATAACAGAACGTGTGTAGCAGGTGAAACCCCAAGGAAAAACCCCCAAAAAAATCCCTCTGCCAGTTCAATGTATTGTCTATGGCAAGGGAAAATAGATAGCTCGCAGTTTACAGTTCCTACAGCTTCCACACGATGTCGCCAGTGTTGGGAATTGGGTTGAAGTTTATCCTATCCTAAGAATAGGCACTTCCTGTCAGTGAGTACACGCTGGATGGATATGAAAGAGAGAAAATCGTCCATGCTTTGTTGACTTGCAGCTATTGAATACAGATCGCCCCGTGATCAATTTGATCAATTATTAACGTTTATAAATACCTAAAGTTGGATTACAAAAGTAGTTTGAAGGTTTTTGGCAAAGTTTATAGGCAACTTTTTGAATTTAAAAAAATGACGTTGCGTTTCGGAAAGCTGTTTTTTTCTGGATCAGACGGGCTATACAAATGGACATTTTGGGTATACATGGACGGATTTAATCGAAAAAAAGAACCAATTGTGATGTTTATGGGACATATTGGAGTGCCAACAAAGAAGCTCGTCAAAGGTAATGCATGTTTTATATTTTATTTCTGCGTTTTGTGTAGCGCCGGCTACGCTATTTCTTTTGTTTACACCTCCTTCAGGTATTTCGGGGGGTGCATGCTATCAGATAATAGCTTCTCATGCTTTCGCCGAAAAGCATTTTTAAAATCTGACATGTTGGCTAGATTCACAAGGAGTGTAGCTTTAATTGAGTACCCCGCATGTGTGATTTAATGAAAGTTTGAGTTTTAGCAAGTACTATTAGCATTTGGCGCTACGCATTTCCATTTCCTGTTGGCTAGGTGAGACGCTGGCGTCTCACCTGGCTCTAAGAGGTTTTAAACTTCATTGTGGTCAATAGACTAGCATTATGTCATTGTGGTCAATAGACCAGCTCAAACTCGTAGAACCTCCACATTTGTTAACTTACAATGGATTTATGAAGTGACATTTCTTGTTAGGCCATTTTTCTGTGGTTCATTCATAAATTAGCCTGAAACCGTGTTAGATAAGTGAGGGACGAGATTAGTTATTAGTGAAACAATGAGCCCGAAAAAGCTGAGGAAAACTGGAAGCTTTATCTCATCTGTGCTGTACAATACAAGGGCCTTATACTCATTCATCTGCATGAAATCCCTGTTCTCTACAGTGCTCTATCTCCTACACATCTCCAACGATATGAAAACCCTGTTCACTACATATCCTACCTCAGCACCCCACATAACATGGACTAAGGTCAGAGTTCACTCAGGAGGCTGATCTGGTTTGTTGCCATTGGAGGGAGCCAGAGATACTTCAGAGATAAGATATTACTATTGAGCCTTATGTCTTTCTGCTGGTTAGACCTGCTTCCTGCTTCCTGTTACCAGCACAGAGATGGACTTTCCTTCTCCATAGATTGAGGTCAATGTATCCATCCACGTACAGTAGAGTACATCATCAGCCTTCCCAAACTTGGTCCTGGGTACTCCAAAGGGTGCACATATGGATATATAAATGAGGGCTATGCGTTCTGTGGAAAATAATGAACAATGGGGAAGGTGTGTTCCACGACTCGCTAGCGGAGTGGAACTCACCTACCATGGAGTTGCATTAATTTCCAGAGAATGCATAGAGCCCCGAGTTGATATATCCCTTTTATAAAATGGATATAATTTAAAATGAAATGTGTTAATTTGTATTAGAAATATGTTCAACATCCACTGAAGTAGCTAGCAAGTTTACTAGATAGCTACAGTAGTTGCGTGGTAACCAAACAAACAGACTTGCTAGTTTAGCTAACCAAAACATCAGTCCTAGCTTGCAATTATGAAAATCTAATTCAACAATGCCAATAATGTTTTCAATTAGACTTTTGTTTTCAAAAGCAGCTCAAACATTGAATGTACTATAGCCATTGAATTCTATCGTGCTGATATAACGTGCATTATTTAAGAAATAAGGTATGAGGGGTGTGTGGTATATGGCCAACATACCATATACCACATGCAGCTAAGGGCTGTTCATGACGCAACGATGAGTGCCTGGATACAGCCGTTTGACCATATTGACCATATACCACAAACCCTGAGGTGCCCTTTTGCTATTATAAACTAGTTACCAACGTAATTAGAGCAGTAAAAATACATGTTTTATCATACCCGTATTATACGATCCGATATACTTTCAGCCAATCAGTATTCAGGACTCAAATTACCTGGTTTCTAATTTTCAATAATCAACTCAGCCTCAATCTTCGCCTATTTGAAAAACAAAGTCCCCAGGACTGAGTTTAGGAAACGCTACATACAGCACATGCTCTTTACGGTACTCTCACTGTTTCCCAAAGCATTATTCATCCCATCAAACTGAGGCTATGTCCCACTGTGATGCATTGCCCTGCCACCTGTTTTGTTTTTGAAATCAAGTGTATTTATATTGTCATTGTTTTATTCCAGTCTGGTGTTCCATACCCAGGTCAGTCAGGCCAGTTTTATTTTTTTATTTAACTAGGCAAGTCAGTTAAGAACAAATTCTTATTTACAATGACAGCCTAGGAACAGTGGGTTAACTACCTTGTTCAAGGGCAGAACAACAATTACCTTGTCAACTCGGGGATTCAATCTAGCAACCTTCCGGTTACTGGTCCAACGCTCTAACCACTAGGCTACCTGCCGCCTCAGTCAGTCAGTCAGGCCAGTCAGTCAGTCAGTCAGTCAGGCCAGTCAGGCCAGTCAGGCCAGTCAGTCAGTCAGGCCAGTCAGTCACTCAATCAGTCAAGCCAGTCTCAGGTCATGCTGTGCACCGCTCTGCTCCATCCTGCTCCGCGCCTCACGGACTTCCGACAGCAGAGACAGATTTGCATAGGGAAGGTCAGCTGCTACCGTGATTGAAAAGTTTCACCCAGATTGCAGCCCTGCGAGCCAGTGAGGGCTTTGTGTTGGATTATACTAGATCTGGGTTGTATTGTTGCATTTAGTCAAATTACTTTAGCACTCATTTGGGATAATATTGGCCCTGACAGAGGCTATTGTGATTAGAGTGACGGCTGCTTTGGGTCTGATTGGACCGGGAAGGGAGGGGTGAGAGAGGGGAGGTGGGGGGGGGGGGGGGGGGGGGGGGGGGTGAGTGAGTGAAGCCCGGCCCAACATGGGGCTGATCTGATGGTGAGTGCGTTACCAGGGTGATCACCGTGGGCAACGGGGCATGCATGAACACAAGTCTGTTTCCTCTTCTCATCTCTCCTGTCACCCAAAGGACAAACATGAGCAGCCACGTCAACACACACACAGTCTCTGTCCGTCAAGACACACACACACTTACTCACATTTCATTACAATTACTCTCCACTTCCTCCTCTCTCTCACACAGGTTAAATCTCTTTAATCGTAATATCACTTTTACATTCCTTATATTCCCAACTGTATTACAACTATTTATCTTGACTCCTACAAACAGGCAGGTTCAGTATGCTATGTATCTTTTTCCAATCCTCCACCTTAGCCTTGCTTTTCATGCCATCTCTTTCTACGCTGAACTGAAATAGAAACGCAACATGCAACAATTTCAAAGAATTTACTGAGTTACAGTTCATGTAAGGAAATCAGTCAATTAAAATCAATACATAAGGCCATAATCTATGGTTGTCACATGACTGGGAATGCATAGTATACTGTATATGTACTGTATATGTTGGTCACAGATACCTTAAAAAAAAGGTAGGGGCCTAATGCATGGAGTTGTATCAGGCTGTTGATTGTGGCCTGTGGAATGTTGTTCCACTCCCCTTCAATGGCTGTGTGAAGTTGCTGGATATTGTCGGCAACTGGAACACACTGTCATACACGTCGATCCATGGAAGAACTGGGACATTTTCAGCCTCCAGCAATTGTGTACAGATCCTTGCGACATGGGGCAGTGCATTATCATGCTGAAACATGAGTTGATGACGGCGGATGAATGGCATGATAATGGGCTTCAGGATCTCGTCACAGTTTCTCTGTGCATTCAAAAGTCCATCGAAAAAATATAATTGTGTGTGTTGTCCATAGCTTATGCCTGCCCATACCATAACCACACCACCACCATGGGGCACTCTGTTCACAGCGTTGACATCAGCAAACTGCTCGCCCACATGACGCCAATCACTTTGTCTGCCATCTGCCCGGTACAGTTGAAACCAGGATTCATCCATGAAGAGCACACTTCTCCAGCGTGCCATTGGCCATCAAAGGTGAGCATTTTCCCACTGAAGTCGGTTACGATGCCGAACGCAGGCAGGTCAAGACCCTGGTGAGGACGACAAGATCGCAGATGAGCTTCCCTGAGACAGTTTCTGACAGTTTGTTCAGAAATTATTTGCTTGTGCAAACCCACAGATGCATCAGCTGTTCGGGTGGCTAGTCTCAGTCGGTTCCATAGGGGAAGAAGCTGGATGTGGAGCTCCTGGGCTGGCATGATTACACCTTCTTTGCAGTTATGAGGTGGTTGGACGTACTGCCAAATTCTCTAAACAACTGGCAACAGCTCTGGTGGACATCTCTGCAGTCAGAAGCCAATTACACTGTGTTGTGACAAAACTGCACATTTTAGAGTGGTGTTTTATTGTCCCCAGCACAAGGTGCACCTGTTTAATGATCATGCTGTTTAATCCTGTCAGGTGGATGGATTATCTTGGCAAAGGAGAAATGCTCACTAACAGGGATGAAAACAAATGTGTTCCCAAAATGTGAGAACATGGAACATGGAACAAAGGAACATTTCTGGGATCTTTTA
>NC_048587.1:55719473-55956973 GCF_013265735.2 Oncorhynchus mykiss
TTCCCCTGTTATTCTCCTGTAATTCCCCTGTTATTCTCCTGTTATTCCCCTGTTATTCTCCTGTTATTGTCCTTTTACTCTCCTGTTATTGTCCTGTTCTTCTCCTGTTATTCTCCTGTTATTGTCCTGTTATTCTCCTGTTATTCCCATGTTATTCTCCTGTTATTCTCCTGTTATTCTCCTGTTATTGTCCTGTTATTCTCCTGTTTTTCTCCTGTTATTCTCCCGTTTTTCTCCTATTTTTCTCCTGTTATTCTCCTGTTATTCTCCTGTTATTCTCCTGTTCTCCTGTTATTGTCCTGTTATTCTCCTGTTATTCCCCTTTTATTCCCCTGCTATTCCCCTTTTATTCTCATGTTATTTTCCTGTTATTCTCCTGTTATTCCCCCATTATTCCCTTGTTATTCTCCTTTTATTGTCTTGTTATTCTCCTGTTATTCTCCTGTTTTTCTCATGTTATTCTCATGTTATTCTCCTGTTATTCCCCCATTATTCCCTTGTTATTCTCCTGTTATTGTCCTGTTATTATCCTGTTATTCCCCTGTTATTCTCCTGTTATTGTCCTGTTATTCTCCTGTTATTGTCCTGTTATTCCCCTGTTGTTGTCCTGTTATTCTCCTGTTATTGTCCTGTTTTTCTCCTGTTTTTCTCCTGTTTTTCTCCTTTTATTCTCCTGTTCTCCTGTTATTGTCCTGTTATTCTCCTGCTATTCCCCTTTTATTCCCCTGTTATTCCCCTTTTATTCTCATGTTATTTTCTTGTTATTCTCCTGTTCTTCTCCTGTTCTTCTCCTGTTCTTCTCCTGTTCTTCTCCTGTTATTCTCCTGTTACTGTCCTGTTATTCTCCTGTTATTCTCCTGTTATTCTCCTGTTATTGTCCTGTTATTGTCCTGTTATTCTCCTGTTATTCTCCTGTTATTCTCCTGTTACTGTCCTGTTATTCTCCTGTTATTGTCCTGTTATTGTCCTGTTATTGTCCTGTTATTCTCCTGTTATTCCCCTTTTATTCCCCTGTTATTCCCCTTTTATTCTCATGTTATTTTCCTGTTATTCTCCTGTTCTTCTCCTGTTCTTCTCCTGTTATTCTCCTGTTATTCTCCTGTTACTGTCCTGTTATTCTCCTGTTATTGTCCTGTTATTCTCCTGTTATTGTCCTGTTATTTTCCTGTTATTCTCCTGTTCTTCTCCTGTTAATCTCCTGTTATTGTCCTTTTACTCTCCTGTTATTGTCCTGTTCTTCTCCTGTTATTCTCCTGTTATTGTCCTGTTATTCTCCTGTTATTCCCCTGTTATTCTCCTGTTATTCTCCTGTTATTCTCCTGTTATTGTCCTGTTATTCTCCTGTTTTTCTCCTGTTATTCTCCTGTTATTCTCCTGTTATTCTCCTGTTCTCCTGTTATTGTCCTGTTATTCTCCTGTTATTCCCCTTTTATTCCCCTGCTATTCCCCTTTTATTCTCATGTTATTTTCCTGTTATTCTCCTGTTATTCCCCCATTATTCCCTTGTTATTCTCCTTTTATTGTCTTGTTATTCTCCTGTTATTCTCCTGTTTTTCTCATGTTATTCTCATGTTATTCTCCTGTTATTCCCCCATTATTCCCTTGTTATTCTCCTGTTATTGTCCTGTTATTCTCCTGTTATTCCCCTGTTATTCTCCTGTTATTGTCCTGTTATTCTCCTGTTATTGTCCTGTTATTCCCCTGTTGTTGTCCTGTTATTCTCCTGTTATTGTCCTGTTTTTCTCCTGTTTTTCTCCTGTTTTTCTCCTGTTATTCTCCTGTTCTCCTGTTATTGTCCTGTTATTCTCCTGCTATTCCCCTTTTATTCCCCTGTTATTCCCCTTTTATTCTCATGTTATTTTCTTGTTATTCTCCTGTTCTTCTCCTGTTCTTCTCCTGTTCTTCTCCTGTTATTCTCCTGTTATTCTCCTGTTACTGTCCTGTTATTCTCCTGTTATTGTCCTGTTATTCTCCTGTTATTGTCCTGTTATTCTCCTGTTATTCTCCTGTTATTCTCCTGTTATTCTCCTGTTATTGTCCTGTTATTGTCCTGTTATTCCCCTTTTATTCCCCTGTTATTCCCCTTTTATTCTCATGTTATTCCCCCATTATTCCCTTGTTATTCTCCTTTTATTGTCTTGTTATTCTCCTGTTATTCTCCTGTTTTTCTCATGTTATTCTCATGTTATTCTCCTGTTGTTCCCCCATTATTCCCTTGTTATTCTCTTGTTATTGTCCTGTTATTCTCCTGTTATTCCCCTGTTATTCTCCTGTTATTGTCCTGTTATTCTCCTGTTATTGTCCTGTTATTCTGCTGTTGTTGTCCTGTTATTCTCCTGTTACTGTCCTGTTTTTCTCCTGTTTTTCTCCTGTTTTTCTCCTGTTATTCTCATGTTATTCTCCTGTTATTCCCCTGTTATTCCCCTGTTATTCTCCTGTTATTGTCCTGTTATTCTCCTTTTATTCCCCTGTTATTCCCCTGTTATTCTCCTGTTATTCCCCTTTTATTCCCCTGTTATTCTCCTGTAATTCCCCTGTTATTCTCCTGTTATTCCCCTGTTATTCTCCTGTTATTGTCCTTTTACTCTCCTGTTATTGTCCTGTTCTTCTCCTGTTATTCTCCTGTTATTGTCCTGTTATTCTCCTGTTATTCCCCTGTTATTCTCCTGTTATTCTCCTGTTATTCTCCTGTTATTGTCCTGTTATTCTCCTGTTTTTCTCCTGTTATTCTCCCGTTTTTCTCCTATTTTTCTCCTGTTATTCTCCTGTTATTCTCCTGTTATTCTCCTGTTCTCCTGTTATTGTCCTGTTATTCTCCTGTTATTCCCCTTTTATTCCCCTGCTATTCCCCTTTTATTCTCATGTTATTTTCCTGTTATTCTCCTGTTATTCCCCCATTATTCCCTTGTTATTCTCCTTTTATTGTCTTGTTATTCTCCTGTTATTCTCCTGTTTTTCTCATGTTATTCTCATGTTATTCTCCTGTTATTCCCCCATTATTCCCTTGTTATTCTCCTGTTATTGTCCTGTTATTATCCTGTTATTCCCCTGTTATTCTCCTGTTATTGTCCTGTTATTCTCCTGTTATTGTCCTGTTATTCCCCTGTTATTCCCCTGTTGTTGTCCTGTTATTGTCCTGTTTTTCTCCTGTTTTTCTCCTGTTTTTCTCCTGTTATTCTCCTGTTCTCCTGTTATTGTCCTGTTATTCTCCTGCTATTCCCCTTTTATTCCCCTGTTATTCCCCTTTTATTCTCATGTTATTTTCTTGTTATTCTCCTGTTCTTCTCCTGTTCTTCTCCTGTTCTTCTCCTGTTCTTCTCCTGTTATTCTCCTGTTATTCTCCTGTTACTGTCCTGTTATTCTCCTGTTATTCTCCTGTTATTCTCCTGTTATTGTCCTGTTATTGTCCTGTTATTCTCCTGTTATTCTCCTGTTATTCTCCTGTTACTGTCCTGTTATTCTCCTGTTATTGTCCTGTTATTGTCCTGTTATTCTCCTGTTATTCCCCTTTTATTCCCCTGTTATTCCCCTTTTATTCTCATGTTATTTTCCTGTTATTCTCCTGTTCTTCTCCTGTTCTTCTCCTGTTCTTCTCCTGTTATTCTCCTGTTATTCTCCTGTTACTGTCCTGTTATTCTCCTGTTATTGTCCTGTTATTCTCCTGTTATTGTCCTGTTATTTTCCTGTTATTCTCCTGTTCTTCTCCTGTTAATCTCCTGTTATTGTCCTTTTACTCTCCTGTTATTGTCCTGTTCTTCTCCTGTTATTCTCCTGTTATTGTCCTGTTATTCTCCTGTTATTCCCCTGTTATTCTCCTGTTATTCTCCTGTTATTCTCCTGTTATTGTCCTGTTATTCTCCTGTTTTTCTCCTGTTATTCTCCTGTTATTCTCCTGTTATTCTCCTGTTCTCCTGTTATTGTCCTGTTATTCTCCTGTTATTCCCCTTTTATTCCCCTGCTATTCCCCTTTTATTCTCATGTTATTTTCCTGTTATTCTCCTGTTATTCCCCCATTATTCCCTTGTTATTCTCCTTTTATTGTCTTGTTATTCTCCTGTTATTCTCCTGTTTTTCTCATGTTATTCTCATGTTATTCTCCTGTTATTCCCCCATTATTCCCTTGTTATTCTCCTGTTATTGTCCTGTTATTCTCCTGTTATTCCCCTGTTATTCTCCTGTTATTGTCCTGTTATTCTCCTGTTATTGTCCTGTTATTCCCCTGTTGTTGTCCTGTTATTCTCCTGTTATTGTCCTGTTTTTCTCCTGTTTTTCTCCTGTTTTTCTCCTGTTCTCCTGTTATTGTCCTGTTATTCTCCTGCTATTCCCCTTTTATTCCCCTGTTATTCCCCTTTTATTCTCATGTTATTTTCTTGTTATTCTCCTGTTCTTCTCCTGTTCTTCTCCTGTTCTTCTCCTGTTATTCTCCTGTTATTCTCCTGTTACTGTCCTGTTATTCTCCTGTTATTGTCCTGTTATTCTCCTGTTATTGTCCTGTTATTCTCCTGTTATTCTCCTGTTATTCTCCTGTTATTCTCCTGTTATTGTCCTGTTATTGTCCTGTTATTCCCCTTTTATTCCCCTGTTATTCCCCTTTTATTCTCATGTTATTCTCCTGTTCTTCTCCTGTTCTTCTCCTGTTCTTCTCCTGTTCTTCTCCTGTTATTCTCCTGTTACTGTCCTGTTACTGTCCTGTTATTGTCCTGTTATTCTCCTGTTATTGTCCTGTTATTGTCCTGTTATTGTCCTGTTCTTCTCCTGTTCTTCTCCTGTTCTTCTCCTGTTCTTCTCCTGTTAATCTCCTGTTAATCTCCTGTTATTGTCCTGTTATTGTCCTGTTATTGTCCTGTTATTCTCCTGTTATTGTCCTGTTCTTCTCCTGTTCTTCTCCTGTTATTGTCCTGTTATTCTCCTGTTATTGTCCTTTTATTGTCCTGTTATTCTCCTGTTATTCCCCTGTTATTCTCCTGTTATTGTCCTGTTATTCTCCTGTTATTGTCCTGTTATTCCCCTGTTATTCCCCTGTTGTTGTCCTGTTATTGTCCTGTTTTTCTCCTGTTTTTCTCCTGTTTTTCTCCTGTTATTCTCCTGTTCTCCTGTTATTGTCCTGTTATTCTCCTGCTATTCCCCTTTTATTCCCCTGTTATTCCCCTTTTATTCTCATGTTATTTTCTTGTTATTCTCCTGTTCTTCTCCTGTTCTTCTCCTGTTCTTCTCCTGTTCTTCTCCTGTTATTCTCCTGTTACTGTCCTGTTATTCTCCTGTTATTCTCCTGTTATTCTCCTGTTATTGTCCTGTTATTGTCCTGTTATTCTCCTGTTATTCTCCTGTTATTCTCCTGTTACTGTCCTGTTATTCTCCTGTTATTGTCCTGTTATTGTCCTGTTATTCTCCTGTTATTCCCCTTTTATTCCCCTGTTATTCCCCTTTTATTCTCATGTTATTTTCCTGTTATTCTCCTGTTCTTCTCCTGTTCTTCTCCTGTTCTTCTCCTGTTATTCTCCTGTTATTCTCCTGTTACTGTCCTGTTATTCTCCTGTTATTGTCCTGTTATTCTCCTGTTATTGTCCTGTTATTTTCCTGTTATTCTCCTGTTCTTCTCCTGTTAATCTCCTGTTATTGTCCTTTTACTCTCCTGTTATTGTCCTGTTCTTCTCCTGTTATTCTCCTGTTATTGTCCTGTTATTCTCCTGTTATTCCCCTGTTATTCTCCTGTTATTCTCCTGTTATTCTCCTGTTATTGTCCTGTTATTCTCCTGTTTTTCTCCTGTTATTCTCCTGTTATTCTCCTGTTATTCTCCTGTTCTCCTGTTATTGTCCTGTTATTCTCCTGTTATTCCCCTTTTATTCCCCTGCTATTCCCCTTTTATTCTCATGTTATTTTCCTGTTATTCTCCTGTTATTCCCCCATTATTCCCTTGTTATTCTCCTTTTATTGTCTTGTTATTCTCCTGTTATTCTCCTGTTTTTCTCATGTTATTCTCATGTTATTCTCCTGTTATTCCCCCATTATTCCCTTGTTATTCTCCTGTTATTGTCCTGTTATTCTCCTGTTATTCCCCTGTTATTCTCCTGTTATTGTCCTGTTATTCTCCTGTTATTGTCCTGTTATTCCCCTGTTGTTGTCCTGTTATTCTCCTGTTATTGTCCTGTTTTTCTCCTGTTTTTCTCCTGTTTTTCTCCTGTTCTCCTGTTATTGTCCTGTTATTCTCCTGCTATTCCCCTTTTATTCCCCTGTTATTCCCCTTTTATTCTCATGTTATTTTCTTGTTATTCTCCTGTTCTTCTCCTGTTCTTCTCCTGTTCTTCTCCTGTTATTCTCCTGTTATTCTCCTGTTACTGTCCTGTTATTCTCCTGTTATTGTCCTGTTATTCTCCTGTTATTGTCCTGTTATTCTCCTGTTATTCTCCTGTTATTCTCCTGTTATTGTCCTGTTATTGTCCTGTTATTCCCCTTTTATTCCCCTGTTATTCCCCTTTTATTCTCATGTTATTTTCCTGTTATTCTCCTGTTATTCTCCTGTTCTTCTCCTGTTCTTCTCCTGTTCTTCTCCTGTTATTCTCCTGTTACTGTCCTGTTACTGTCCTGTTATTGTCCTGTTATTCTCCTGTTATTGTCCTGTTATTGTCCTGTTATTGTCCTGTTCTTCTCCTGTTCTTCTCCTGTTCTTCTCCTGTTCTTCTCCTGTTAATCTCCTGTTAATCTCCTGTTATTGTCCTGTTATTGTCCTGTTATTGTCCTGTTATTCTCCTGTTATTGTCCTGTTCTTCTCCTGTTCTTCTCCTGTTATTGTCCTGTTATTCTCCTGTTATTGTCCTTTTATTGTCCTGTTATTCTCCTGTTATTCTCCTGTTCTTCTCCTGTTCTTCTCCTGTTCTTCTCCTGTTATTGTCCTGTTATTGTCCTGTTATTGTCCTGTTATTCTCCTGTTATTCTCCTGTTATTCTCCTGTTATTCTCCTGTTCTTCTCCTGTTAATATCCTGTTATTCCCCTGTTATTCTCCGTTTAGTCTCCTGTTGTTCTCCTTTTAGTCTCCTGTTATTCTCCTGTTATTCTCATTTTAGTCTCCTGTTATTCTCATTTTAGTCTCCTGTTATTCTTCTCTTAGTCTCCTGTTATTCTCCTGTTATTCCCCTGTTATTCTCCTTTTAGTCTCCTGTTTTTCTCCTGTTTTTGCCCTGTTATTCTCCTGTTATTCTCCTGTTATTGTCCTGTTCTTCTCCTGTTCTTCTCCTGTTATTGTCCTGTTATTCTCCTGTTCTTCTCCTGTTATTCCCCTGTTATTCTCCTTTTAGTCTCCTGTTATTCTCATTTTAGTCTCCTGCTATTCTCCTGTTATTCTCCTGTTATTCTCCTGTTATTCCCCTGTTATTCTCCTTTTAGTCTCCTGTTGTTCTCCTTTTAGTCTCCTGTTGTTCTCCTTTTAGTCTCCTGTTATTTTCCTGTTATTCTCCTGTTATTCTCCTGTTATTCCCCTGTTATTCTCCTTTTAGTCTCCTGTTATTCTCCTGTTTTTGTCCTGTTATTCTCCTGCTTGTCACCAATACCACCGAAGGTGGCTCCCCTTCCTGTTCGGGTGGCGCTCGTCGTTGCCGGTCTACTAGCTGCCACCGATCCCTTTTTCCTTTTCTTTTGTTTTGATCTAATTGTTTTCACCTTGTTGGGGTTTTGGGATGGGTGTTATTTAAGTTTGTTTAGCCCGCTGGTGTTTGTGCGGGCTTGTTGTTATTTTTTACGTTAGTTGTGTATTGTTGACTTTTGGGTTTTCGCTGTCCGGTGTTTTTGTAACAGTGGTTTTGGGTTTGTTTGCACCTGTGTTTTGGGCTTCACGCATGTTTGTACCTGTTACTGTGCTTGAGGACATTAAAGCGTTTTTTCCCGTCTACCTTCTGCTCTCTGCGTCTGACTCCACACCCAGCACTCTCCCGGCGTTACACGGTTTTACTGTTTATGCTGTTGTGTGTCTTCCCATCCTCCCGTTTAATTAAAACAAATAATGATGAAATAACATTTAAAGCTGAAAGGATTTCAAAGAAACTTTGAACCTGTAGCTAATCCCCTTACTTCTGCTGGTGTTGCTCTTCTGGTTTAGCTGAGCTGGTTCATCTAGAAAGTGTGGATGCGTTTCAGCCATTTATTGGATTAGGTGAGCTTTAATCTTTTTGATTATTATCTAATATAATACCTGGGAGGAATCAAATAGAATGGAATCACAATAACACAGCTGGCCACTCACTGGGTGCTGACTGGCTTACTGGCTGGACGGCTGACTGGCTGACTGGTTGACTGGCTAGCTGACTGGCTGATTGACTGGCTGACTGGTTGGCTGGCTGACTGGCTGACTAGATGACTGGCTAACTGGCTGACTGACGGGCTGGCTGACTAACTGGCTGATTGACTGACTGAGAGACTGACTGGCTGGCTGGCTGGCTGACTGGAGAGAGAAGAGCAGAGTGGCCAGAGCTCTGATTTCAGCCTGGCCACAGCACTTTGTACAGTGTTTGTATTTGCGAACAATGTAACTTAACTGTACATACAGTAACTGTATGCAATGGATTATACAGTAAAACTGTTTTGAAGAATTCTATAGTTTAAAACACCAACACATTATACAAAATACATTTCCCTTTGCCATAAAGTATCGTATGCAAGCATACACATAAGTAAATATAAATATGCATAAACCTGATTCTGAAAAGTACTGTTATATAACTTCTTAGTGCACAGATCCCATTAGCGGATTAAATTTGACAACATTCGGTGAAATGGCAGAGCGCTAGATAAATAGTAATATTAAGCATTCATGAAAATACAAGTGTCTCACATGGTTCAAAAGCCTAGCATCTTGGTAATCCAACTGTGTTGTCAGATTTCAAAAAGGCTTTACGGCGAAAGTATACGATGCGATTATCTGAGGACAGAGCCCCATACCAAAATACTATTTCAACCAGCACAGGCATAACAAAATCACAATTTGCAATAAAATGAATAATTTACCTTTGAAGATCTTCCTCTGTTTGCAATCCCAAGGCTCACTGTTACACAATGAATGGTCTTTTGCTTGTTCAAATGCATTTTTATAGCCTAACACGAAACATTTTGTGAACAGCTTGTGTCGTAAATTCCATCTCATTCAACTTTAGACAATGACCACTTATCGTCTTGAAATCTAGCTGGGTAGATAGCCAATGAGCTGAAGTAAACGGCAATATGTAATGTTTATGTGTTGGAAGACCAACCCATGTAGTAAACTCCGGCGTAAAGAGGGTCATTCGTCATTGAAGATTCATACTGGAAGTAGCCACGCGTGTTACGCACAGCAGTATTTCGGTAAAGCGCATCTTCAGCTATTTTAATATCAAACATTCTGGCAACTAAGTCAGGGAAAGCAGTAGAATAATAATAATAATAAAGCAGTAGAATAATAATAATAATAAATTAACAGCACACTTCTTGTTTGTGTTCATGGATATTATAATGTTGTCTGTTTTTCCCCCAACACCACTTTCCATCAGTTTGTATAGCAGACCCTCATGTCAAATTGTATAGCAGACCCTCATGTCAAGTTGTATAGCAGACACTCATGTCAATTTGTATAGCAGACCCTCATGTCAAATTGAGTCAAAAGCTTTCTGGAAATCAACAAAACTTGTGAAGACTTTGCCTTTGTTTTGGTTTGTTTATTTGTCAATTAGGGTGTGCAGGTTGAAGACGTGGTCTGTCGTACGGTCATTTGGTCAAAAGCTAATTCGACATTTGCTAGGTACATTGTTTTCACTGAAGAAATGTAGGAGTCTGCTGTTAATGATAATGCAGAGGATTTTCCCAAGGGTGCTGTTGACGCATTCCCCCTGTACTTTTTGGGTTCAAATATGTCTCCACTTTTGTGGATTTGGCTCATCAGTCCTTGGTTCCAAATAATGGGGAAGATGCCAGAGCTGAGGATGATGTTTTAGAGTTTAAGTTTAGCAAATTGGAATTTGTGCTCTGTGTATTTTATCAATTCATTGAGGATACCATCAACCTACCTGTCACCTACAGGTAGGTGATTGTCCCCCTGTGTGCTCTCTCTCTTGCCCTCTCCCTTCCTCTCTGTGTGTGTGTGTCTCTCTCTCACTCTCTATCTCTCTCTGTGTCTCTCTCTTTTCACACCACCCCTTTTTGTGTGAACATATCGTTTTTTATATAATTGTTGAAATTGGAAATTAATAATGTCTCAGTGGTAGGTTTCAAGTGGGACTCTATCTCAAAAAAGTGTTGATTTTTATACTAGATAGTTTAGATGTTATTCTTCAGATAATTTGTCAATATATTGTCAAACATAAAGCTTTAGTCTAACTATGAAGCTGATCAGATTAACACATGATGATGTCTCTACCTCCTCCTACCCCTCTCTCTCTCTCTCTCTCTCTCTCTCTCTCTCTCTCTCTCTCTCTCTCTCTCTCTCTCTCTCTCTCTCTCTCTCTCTCTCTCTCTCTCTCTCTCTCTCTCTCTCTCTCTCTCTCTCTCTCTCTCTCTCTCTCTCTCTCTCTCTCTCTCTCTCTCTCTCTCTCTCTCTCTCTCTCTCTCTCTCTCTCTCTCTCTCTCTCTCTCTCTCTCTCTCTCTCTCTCTCTCTCTCTCTCTCTCTCTCTCTCTCTCTCTCTCTCTCTCTCTCTCTCTCTCTCTCTCTCTCTCTCTCTCTCTCTCTCTCTCTCTCAGCTCTGGTATTTGCCCCCACTAGACGAGACACTCTGGGGGAGTTTGGTCAGCTGGTTGATGGGGCGGGACTCCAAGTCTGTTGCTATGAGAAGTATGATGAACAGGTGTGGGATCTCCACTTAAAGGTGAGTGAGACCCCTGGTAAAGGAGCTAGAGCCCTGTTTGACAGGCCCTGTCCTAACCCTGAAGACAAATGTATTGTGTCCTCCAAACCCATAAAGGGAGGGGTCTCTTGTCAAAAAAACATAAAGGGGCGCCAGGATGTGAGAAACACTACTGAGCATAGCGGTCTAAAGGCCTTGCTCATTGACAAAGAACAATATGCTAATAGCAGCAGTCAATGTCCAGCTGGTTAATGGAAGAGCGTGGCAGTGGGTGGCACGTGGTGGGCAGGGGTGGGCATGATGTCAGGCACATTGAGTGCCCATTCAACTGCCTGGGACCGTCAGAGCGGACCAGCCTACTGAAGGTTAAATGGGTCTGTCAGCAGGACTCTTTCTCGCTTTCTCTCTCTCTCTCCCTCCTCTCACTCGCTCTCTCTCTCGCTCTCCCTCTATTTCAGGTATTCAAATACTACAATCGAGGTCCAGAGTACTGCTGGTTTTCTGTTCTACCAGATCATTCATTGTACCCACCTGGTGTACCAGGTCTAAATCAGTCATTGATTAGAGGTGAAGAATAAAGAAAGCAGTGGGTCAGGCTTCAATGTCCAGAGTTGAGTCTGAGGTCTCTATTCTATGAGAGACTGAGTGAGTGATTGAGCACTCTGCTCTGCTGTTCTGTGGGAGACCAAGGAATGATGTTAGTAATAATAAAGTATTTGGTTTATTTAGCGCTTTTCTACATACTGAGGTGCTCAAAGTGCATTACAGATTACTTTGCATAGAAAAAGGGAAACTTTCCTCTCTTCTCATGTGGTCTGAGAAAGTGAATGTGTCATTGTTTGTTACGGTGTGGCAGTCTGTGAGTTTACCTAGGACATAAGAAAGTAATTTATACTAATGTTAGAATTGGTTCCGTAGAAATGTAATGTGGTTGTGGTTAGACGGTTAATGTTTGTCGTCTTTGGCAATATGTCGTTATGATAGCTGATACCTGTATAGACAGACTATGTAACAGACAGGCAGACCAAGTAACAGAAAGAAAGACTAGGTAACAGACAGACAGGCAGACCAAGTAACATAAATAAAGACTAGGTAACAGACAGACAGGCAGACCAAGTAACAGAAAGAAAGACTAGGTAACAGACAGACAGGCAGACCAAGTAACATAAATAAAGACTAGGTAACAGACAGACAGGCAGACCAAGTAACAGAAAGAAAGACTAGGTAACAGACAGACAGACTAAGGAAAAGACAGAGAGACTAGGTAATAGACAGACAGGCAGGCTGCCTGGCTGGCTGGCAGGCAGGCTGTCATGCCCTGACCTGAGAGATCCTTTTTTTGTCTCTATTTGTTTTGGTCAGGGTGTGATTTGGGGTGGGTATTCTAAGTTCTATTATTTGTATTTCTATGTTCTGGCCGAGTAGGGTTCTCAATCAGCGACGTCTGTCTATCGTTGTCCATGTACGCTCACCACGCTGCCCCTTGGTCCTATTCCATCAACAACCGTGACACAGGCAGACTGGCAGGCAGGCTGACATATCAGACGAACAGACTAGGTGACAGACATATTAAGAAACAGACAGACAGACTAGGTAACAGACAGTAGAATACAAGGTGGCACTTTAAGCCCAATTACTCTGTGGATTAGCCAACAGGGTGGGGCAGGTTTCTCTCCATTTAGCAGCCTGGTCTTGGGACTGACCCTCCAGGTCGGTCAGGGGTCAGCAGTTAGGATGGGAGGATGCAACAAGTTCAGGTAATGACCATGTTGTCATGTGGCATGGGATAGTTTGTAAGACAGACAGTATATAGGGTGTCTCCCTTCATAACATTGTATTTACATAGAATTTATTTACATTGAGTAAAAGTATTTACATTGAATGTCCTCTATTAGCTACATGACTGTTTTGCTAGCACAGAATGGAATATGTTCCGGGATTTCTCAGATGGCATTGAGGAGTTCACCACATCGGTTATTGGCTTCATCGAGTGCATTGTTGAGACATACCCGGAAGATTATAAGAAATCCCGCAATGCCCTCCGACGAACCATCAAACAGGCAAAGCATGAATACAGGACTAATATCAAATTGTACTAAATCGGCTCTGTCGCTTGTCGGATGTGGCAGGGCTTGAAAACCATTACAGACTACAAAGGGAGGCACAGACGAGAGCTGCCCAGTGACACGAGCCTACCAGACAAGCTAAACTACTTCTATGCTCTCTTTAGGGCAAAAAACACTGAAACAAGCACCAGCTGTTCCGGAAGACTGTGTGATCACGCACTCAGCAGCTGATGTAAGACCTTTGAACAGGTCAACATTCTCAAGGCCGCAGGGCCAGACGAAAGACAGGGACGTATACTGCAAGCATGCGCTGACCAACTGGCAAGTGTATTCAATGACATTTTCAACCTGTCCATGTCCGAGTCTGCAATACCAACATGTTTTAAGCAGACCACCATAGTACCTGTGCCTAAGAACACTAAGGTAACCTGCCTAAATGACTGCCGACCTGTAGCACTCACATCTGTAGCCATTAAGTGCTTTGAAAGGTTGGTCATGGCTCAGATCAACACCATTATCCCAGAAACCGTAGACCCACTCCAATGTGCATACCGCCCCAACAGATCCACAGATGATAAAATCTCTATTGCACTCCACACTGCCCTTTCTCACCTGAACAAAAGGATGTGAGAATGCTGTTCCTTGACTACAGCTCAGCGTTCAACACAATTTTGCCCACGAAGCTCATCACTAGTACAGACTGGAATATGTTCTGGGATTCATCCAATGGCATTGAGGAATACACCACCTCCGTTATCGGCTTCATCAATAAGTGCATCGATGATGTCGTCCCCACAGTGACTGTACATACATATTCCAAACCAGAAGCCATGGATTAGAGGCAACATCCGCATCGAGCTAAAGGCTAGAGCTGCCACTTTCAAGGAGCAGAGACTAACCCGGAGGCTTATAAGAAATCCCACTATGCCTTCAGACGAACCATCAAACAAGCAAAGCATCAATACAGTATTAAGATTGAATCCTGACGCTTGTCGGATGTTGCAGGGCTTGAAAACTATTATGGACTACAAAGGGAAACCCAGATGCAAGCTGCCCAGTGACACGAGCCTACTAGACGAGCTAAATGCCTTTTATGCTCGCTTCGAGCCAAGCAACACTGAAGCATTCACGAGAACACAAGCTGTTCTGGATGACTGTGTGAGAAAGCGCTCGGTAGCCGATGTGAAAAAAATGTTTAAACAGGTCAACTTTCAAAAAGCCGCTGGGCCAGACGGATTTCCAGGACGTGTACTCAAAGTATGCGCCCACCAACTGTCAAGTGTCTTCAATGACATTTTCAACCTCTCCCTGACCGGGTCTGTAATACCTACATGTTTCAAGCAGACCACCATAGTCCCTGTGCCCAAGGAAGCGAAGGTAACCTGCCTAAATGTTTACCGCCCGTGATACTCATGTCGGTAGCCATGAAGTGCTTTGAAAGGCTGGTCATGGCTCACATCAACAACATCCTCCCGGACACCCTAAACCCACTCCAATTCGCATACTGCCCCAACAGATCCACAGATGACGCAATCTCAATCGCACTCCATCCACACTGCCCATTCTCACCTGGTCAAAAGGAACACCTATGTGAGAATGCTGTTCATTGACTACAGCTCAGCGTTCAACACAATTTTGCCCACGAAGCTCATCACTAAGCTAAGGACTCTGGGACTTAACACCTACCTCTGCAACTGGATCCTGGACTTCCTGGTGGGCCGCCCCCAGGTGGTAAGAGTAGACAACAACACATCTTCCATGCCGATCCTTAGCACTGAGGCCCCTCAGGGGTGTGTACATAGTCCCCTCCTCTATTCCCTGTTAACCCACGACTGCATGGCTAAACACGATAATTAAGTTTGCTGACGACACAAAAGTGGTAGGTCTGATCACCGACAATGATGAGACGGCCTATAGGGACGAGGTCAGAGTGTGGTGCCAAGACAACCAACTGGCAGTGTGGTGCCAAGACAACAACCTCTCCCTCAATGTGAGCAAGACTAAGGAGCTGATTGTGGTCTACAGGAAAAGGCGGGCCGAACAGGCAACATTAACATCGACGGGGCTGTAGTGGAGCGGATCAAGAGTTTCAAGTTCCTTGGTATCCACATCACCAATGAACTTTCATGGTCCAAACATTCCAAGACAGTCGTGAAGAGAGCACGACAAAACCTTTTCCCCTCAGGAGACTGAAGAGATTTTGCATGGGTCCCCAGATCCAAAAGGTTCTACAGCTGCACCATCGAGAGCATCCTGAACGGTTGCATCACAGCCTGGAATGGCAACTGCGCGGCATCTGACCTTAAGGCGCAACAGAGGGGGCCAAGCTTCCTGCTGTCAAGGACCTGTATAATAGGCAGTGTCAGAGGAAAGCCCATAAAATTGTCAGAGACTCCAGTCACCCAAGTTTTCTCTGCTACCGCATGGCAAGCGGTACAGGAGAGCCTAGTCTAGGATCAAACGGCTCCTCAACAGCTTCTACACGCAAGCCATAAGACTTCTGAATAATTCATAAAATCGCCACCGGACAATATACATTAACCCTCCCCTCTTTTTGTAAACTGCTGCTGTTGATTGTACCTATGCATAGTCACTTCGCCCCCACCTAAATGTACAGATTACCTCAATTAGCCTGTACCCCTGCACACTGACTCGGTACCGGTGCCCCCTGTCTGTATCCTCATTATTGTTATTCTTATTGTGTTACTTTTTATTATAACTTTTTATTTTAGTCTACTTGGTAAATATGTTCTTCTTCTTGAACTGCACTGTTGGTTTAGGGCTTGTAAGTAAGCATGTCACTGTAAGGTCTACACCTACACCTAAGGTATTTGGCACATGTGATTAGATTTTTTTTATTTGATTTGCCAATAGCTGCTCATGTGTCCAACGAACGCTTATCACACTCTTTTTTTTACACACACACACACACACACACACACACACACACACACACACACACACACACACACACACACACACACACACACACACACACACACACACACACACACAGCGTCTGTATCTCACCTCCTCTTCAATGTGCCTTGGAGGTACCAGTCTGCTGGGGTCTTTGTTGTGTCCAGACCACCTAAAGTGTCTCTGTGTAGATAATGATGGGAGACCAGAGGGGGCGGGTGTGTGTGTGTGTGGGTGTGGGTGTGTTTGTGTTTGTGTTTGTGTCTGTGTTTGGGTGTGCGCGTGCGCGTACTTGAGGCAAGGCCCTTGGTACATTCTGAGACCAATAGACGCACACATGGACAGGGTCAGCTGGTGTGTGTGGATATAGCAGCAGACTGAGGTGGCCTCATCATATCAGAAGTGATTCCTTCTCCTCTGCTTATCTTCTGATGAACGTACTGTGTGTCAGCTGACCAATGTGATGAACATTGTGCACCCTGTGTCAGCTGACCTATGTGAAAAACATTCTGCCCCTTTGTGTCAGCTGACCACATCACAGCACACTAACCCACTAACACTTCTCTCACACCCAGCATTTGACTTCATCACACACACAAATGCACGCATGCACACAATCAAGCAGTTCCAGTCAAAAGACTGGACACACCTACTAATTCAAAGTTTTTTCTTTATTTGAACTATTTTCTGCATTATAGAATAATAGTGAAGACTTCAAAACTATTAAATAACACATATGGAATCACTTAGTATCCAAAAAAGTGTTAAACAAATCTAAATATATTTTAGATTTAGATTCTTCAAAGTAGCCACCCTTTGTCTTGATAACAGCTTTGCACACACTTCGCATTCTCTCAACCAGATTCATGAGGAAAGCTTTTCCAACAGTCTTGAAGGAGTTCACACATATGCTGAGCACTTATTGGCTGCTTTTCCTTCACTCTGCGGTCCAACTCATCCCAAACCATCTTAATTCTGTTTTGGTCAGGTGATTGTTGAGGCCAGGTCATTTGACACGTCACTCCATCACTCTCCTTCTTGGTCAAATAGCTCTTACACAGCCTTGGGCTGTGTTTTTGGTCATTGTCCTGTTTTAAAACAAATGATAGTCCCACTAAGCGCTAACCAGATGGGATGATGTTTCGCTGCAGAATGCTTTGGTAGCCATGTTGGTTAAGTGTGCCTTGAATTCTAAATAAATCACTGACAGTGTCACCAGCAAAGCACCCCCACACCATCACACCTCCTCCTGCATGCTTCATGGTGGGAACCACACATGCGGAAATAATTTGTTCACCTACTCTGCATCTCACAAAGACACAGCGCTTGGAACCAAAAATCGTAAATTTGGACTCATCCGACCAATGCACCGATTTCCACCGGTCTAATGTCTAAAGCAAGACTCTTCTTCTATTTGTGTCCTTTGGTAGCTCAAGGATTCAAAAGGTTGCTAGATTGAATCCCCGAGCTGGCAAGGTAAAAATATGTCAATCTGCCCCTGAACAAGGCAGTTAACCCACTGTTCCCCAGTAGGCTGTCGTTGTAAAGAAGAATTTGTTCTTAACTCCGTATGAGCGTAGCATATTAGTGTAGCGTATGATTGTTGCATATGGGTATAGCTTGTGAGTGTAACATATGGGTGTAACATATTAGTATAGCGTATTAGTGTAGCGTATTAGTGTATCGTATTAGTGTAGCGTATGGGTGTAACATATTAGTGTAGCGTATTAGCGTCGCATATAAGTAGCGTATGGGTGTAACGTATTAGTGTAGCGTTTTAGGGTAGTGTATTAGTGTAGCTTTTGGGTGTAATGTTTTAGTGTAGCTTATTAGTGTTGTGTAAGAATGTAGTGTATGAGTAAAAAGTATTAGTGTGGGTGTAGTGCATTAGTGCAGTGTATGAGTGTAACGTATTAGTGCAGCGTGCTGGTGTAGAGTATTAGTGTAGGTCATGAGTGTAGCATGTTAGTGTAACCTATTAGTGTACCGTATGGGTGTAGCGTATGCGTGTAATGTATTAGTGTATTGTATGAGTGTAGTGTATGAGTGTTGCGTACGTGTGTAATGTATTAGTGTACCATATTAGTGTAACGTATGGGAGAAACATATTAGCATAGCATATTAATGTATGATATTAGTGTAGCTTTTGGGTGTAACGTATTAGAATATCGTATTAGTGTAGCATATTGGTGTAGCGTATGAGTGGAATGTATTCGTGTAGCCTTTGGGTGTAACATTTTAGCGTAGTGTATTAGTATCGCGTGTGAGTGTAACATATCAGTGTTGAGTATGAGTGTTGCATGTGAGTGTAGAGCGTGAGTGTAGCGCATGAGTGTAGCATATTAGTGTAGCGTATGGGTGTAACGTATTTGTGTAGCGTATGAGTGTAGCGTATGAGTGTAGCGCATGAGTGTAGCGTATGGGCGTAGCATATGAGCGTAGCGTATGAGAGTAGTGTATGAGGGTAGTGTAAGATATGAGTGTAGCGTATGAGTGTAGCGCATGGGCATAGCATATGAGCGTAGCGTATGAGCGTAGTGTAACGTATGAGTGCAGCTGTTAAATTCTTTAAGGACCATTCTCTAAGACCTCAAAGACCTACAAATCTGCAAGCCCCCCTTTTGCCTGTCCCCCCTGTCTCGCCTGCCCCCCTTGTGCATGTGCATACACACACACCCGTTCCCCTGCATCAGGCAGGATGAGCTGGTCTCACCAGTGTGGAGCGTGGAGATGGCTACTTTCTTGCAGGGCTGCGTGTTATCCTCTTATCCCCACTGTTTTGGAATAGAGTGCAACCAGCTGGAGGACTGTAAGGAGCCTGATAATGCTGCTATTTTCTACCCACCCGTCTTAATCTTGTTACTCAAATTGTTGTGTAGAGAGTCATGAATTTTAATTCAGCCCCTCATGCATTAACCCTTCTGTGTCCATATCCTTCTATCTCCCCCTCTCTCCCAGCTGCCTATAAGCTAACACCCCCACCCCATCCCACCCACACCTCTCCTCCTCCATCCCTTCTCTTCTCTCTCTATCCACCCCATCCCTTGCTCTCTGTTTCCCAATCACACCAAGAGAGACCCCAGACGTCCGGTTCACCCTCCTCTCTCCCAGCAGCGCCTTTTCCTCCCTCCATCTCTGTGAAAAGCTAAGGGAGGAATGAGGGAGGGATAGAGAAGGAAGGAGGGAGAAAAAAGTGAGTGAGGAAGGGATAGACAAAAAGGGAAGGAGAAAAAAAGCAGGGTGAAAGTGGCAATGAAATAAATGACTTGCATCTTGGCAGCAGCGCGATTAAAACGTAAGACCCGATTTATCCAGCCACCCATGAAGCTGATTAGCAGTCTGTGATCAGGAGGAACAGCTTTGCTTGTTAAACTTTTCACCTCTGCAAGCTCGCCAGGGTTCCCCCCTCCCTCCCAACCACACAACCCCCACCATCCTCATCCCAGGCCAGATTTGAATGTGAATGTGGTCGTCCGTCCCTTGCAGTTGGGCTTAGTGTTGGGCGGATGGCCTTCCCCGCTTATAGGCGGGTCGCGGGTTCAACCAC
The DNA here is from genome assembly GCF_013265735.2 of Oncorhynchus mykiss. Taxonomy (NCBI): domain Eukaryota; kingdom Metazoa; phylum Chordata; class Actinopteri; order Salmoniformes; family Salmonidae; genus Oncorhynchus; species Oncorhynchus mykiss. The sequence continues at coordinate 55,738,808 of NC_048587.1, forward strand.
TGGCCGGTTGCGTGGAGGGGTGGGCAGAGAGATAACACACATCAAGGTCAAGGGAGGGGAGGGGGGGGGGGGGTCTTATCTGTCCTCTCAAAAGCCAGGAGAGGGAGACTGAGAAAGTGAGGTGGGATGTGTCTGCTGAAAGTAGCTGGATGTTTGAGGAAGAAGGAAGGAGCCAGGTAGTGAGGGAGAGTGTTGGTTGATACCACTGGGTCCAAGGTGAGAGGAAGGCTGGGAGAACTGGAGGAGGAGTACAGTCACTGTCTGCCATGACTATCTGTTTCTGATATACAGTGTTAGGCCTAATGGAGACATACGGCATATAAAAGCATTACGTTGAAACAGAGAGTATATAGTGGTAGCGCATGGAGACAGAGATTATATACAGTAGTAGATGGAAATATACTGTATGTTGTAGTAGTACATGGAGACATATCGTTTATACTGTGGAAGCAATACATGGAGACAGAGAGTATATAGTAATAGTACTCAGAGTCAGACAGTATATAGTTGTAGTACATGGAACAGACAATATATAGAAGTATTACATGGAGACAGACAGTATACACAGCAGTAGATGGAGACAAAAAGTATACACAGTAGTACATGGAGACAGACATAATTTAGTAGTAGTAGTACATTGAGACAGACAGTATGAAGTAGTACATGGATACATAAAGTATATAGTAGTAGTACATGGAGACAGACAGTGTATACAGCAGTAGATGGAGACAAACAGTATTTACAGTAGTAATTGAGGACATACCATTTAAAGTAGCAGTACATGGAGACAAATAATATAGAGTAGCAGTACATGCAGACATGCAGTATATAGTAGTAGTACATGGAGACATACAGGATATAGAAGTAGTACAATGAGACAGACAGTATATACAGTAGTACATGGAGACAGACACTATATACAGTAGTACATGGAAACATACAGAATATAGAAGGAGTACATAAAGACATACAGGATATAGAAGTAGTACATGGAGACAGACAGTATATGCAAGTAGTATATGGATTCATACAGTATATAGTAGTAGTACATGGAGACAGACTGTCTATACAGTAGTAGATGGTGAAATACAGTAGTACATGGAGACTGAAGGTATTTAGTAGTAGTACATTGAGACAGACAATTTGAAGCAGTAGTACATTGGGAAAGACAGTATTTACAGTATTACATGGAGACATAATATAGAGTAGCAGTACATGGAGAAATGCAATTTAAAGTAGTAGTGCATGGAGACGTAAAGTAGTTAGTACTACAATGAAGTACTACAATGAAACAGACAGTATATACAGTAGTACATGGAGACAGACAGTATATAGTAGAAGTACATGGAGATGGACAGTGTTTACAGTAGTATACGGAGACATACAGTCTATACAATAGTACATGGAGACAGCCAGTATGAAGTAGTGGCACTTGGAGACAGACAGTATATAGAAGTAGTACATGGAGACATATGGTATTTACAGTAGTACATGGAGACATCCCATATACAGTGGAAGTAAATGAAGACATACAGTATATAGAAGGAGAATAGGAAACATACTGTATATAGAAGCAGTACATGGAGACAGAGAGTATATACACTAGTACAGGGAGATATAACATATATACAGTAGTGTACATGTACACATACAGTGTATCAAATCAGTACATGGAGACAATCATTTTATAGTGTAGTACATGGAGACGTATAGTAAACACAGTAGTACATGGAGAAATACAGTATATAGTAGTAGTACAAAAAGTCAGGATATTCAGTTGTACATGGAGACATATAGGATTTACAATAATACTTTGAGACAAGCATTATAATAAAGTAGTACAGATAGACAGACAATATATAGAAGTAGTGCATGGAGACAGTATACACAATACTACATGGAGTCAGACAGTATCTACAATAGCAAATAGAGTTAGACAGAATATAGTAGTAGTAGTACATGGAGATAAACAGTATATACAGTGGTAAAAAGAGACATACAGTATGCTGAAGCAGTTCATGGAAACAGAGTACATAGAAGTGGTACATGGAGGCAGACAAAAGATACAGTAATACAAGGAGACATACAGCAAATAGTAGTAGTACATGGAGACATACAGTATATAGAAGTTGTACATGGTAGACAGGCAATATATACAAGTAGTACATGGAGAAAGACAGTATTTACAGTATTACATGGACAGCTACCATATAGAGCAGCAGTACATGGAAACATACAGTATATAGTACTAATAGTAATAAATTAGTATTAATAGTACATTGATACAGAGAGTATGAAGTAGTAGTACATGGAGACAGACACCATATACAGTAGTACATGGAAAAATACAGTATATAGAAGAGGAACATGGAGACAGTTTATACAGTAGCAATGGAGACAGACAGTATGTTGTAGTAGTACATTGAGAAGAACAGTATGAAGTGGTAGTACATGGAGAGATACGGTATATACAGACATACAGTATATATAAGTAGTGCATGGAGACGGACAGTGTGTAGAAGTAGTACATGGAAACAGACATTATATACAGTATTGTATTGAGATGTACAGTAAATGGCTGTAGTACATATAAAGTATAAAGTAGTAGTACATGGAGACAGAGAGTCTTTAGTAGTGGAACATGGAGGCATACAGTGTATAGTAGTAGTATATGGAGACATACCTTATAGCCTGTAGTACATGGAGACAGACTGTGTATAGAAACATTGCATGGAGACATACAGTATTTTTTTATTTATTTTACCTTTATTTTTAACTAGGCAAGTCAGTTAAGAACAAATTCTTGTTTTCAATGATGGCCTAGGAACAGTGGATTAACTGCCTGTTCAGGGGCAGAACGACAGATTTGTACCTTGTCGGCTCAGGGGTTTGCACTTGCAACCTTCCGGTTACTATTCTAACCATTAGGCTACCCTGCCACCCGTATATAGGTGTAGTACATAGAGACATGCAGTTTAAATAATTAGTGCATACATACATACTGTATATAGAAGTAGTATATGGAAACATACAGGATATACAGTAGGACATGGAGACAGATGGTATATTCAGCAGTACATTTAGACATGCAATATTTAGAAGTAGTACATAGAGACAGACAGTAAATACAAGTAGTACCTGGTGACATACAGTATATACTGCAGTACATGGAGACATAAAGTACATATAGTAGCTGACAAAAAGTATCTAAAAGATGTAAATGGAGACATACAGTATATGAAAGTGGTACATGGAGAGAGAAAGCATATACAGTAGTAAATGGAGACAAGGTATATTCAGCAGTACGCTGTGACATACAGTATGTAGTTGTAGTACATGGAGACAGACAGTATATAACATAGAACTTACTTGGTGACCTACAGTAGATATAAGTAGTACACAGAGACAGACAGTGTGTAGAAGTAGAACATGGAAACAGACATCATATACAGTAGTACATGGGAGACAAACAGTATAAACAGTAGTGCATAGAGACAAGGTATATTCAAGAGTACGCTGTGACATACAGTATGTAGTTGAAGTACATGGAGACAGACAAAAAATACAGTGGTGCATGGAGACAAACAGTATAAATAGTAGTGAATGGAGACAAAGTATATTCAGCAGTACATTGTGACATACAGTATGTAGTTGTAGTACATGAAGACAGACAGTATATAAAGTAGAACTTGGCAATATACAGTAGATATAAGTAGTACACAGAGACAGACAGTGTGTAGAAGTAGTACATGGAAACAGACATTATATACTGCAGTACATGAGGACAGACAACAAATACAGATGTGCATGAAGACAAGCAGTATAAACAGTAGTGCATGGAGACAAGGTATATTCAGCAGTACATTTAGACATACAGTATATAGTGGTAGTACATGGAGACAGATGGCATATGCAGTAGTACATGGAGACAGACAGTACATTCAAGTAGTACCTGGTGACATACAGTATATACTGCAGTACATGGAGACATAAAGTACATATAGTAGTAGATGGAGACATACATTATAGCCTGTTGTACATAAAGACAGACTGTGTATAGAAGCATTGCATGGAGACGTACAGTATATAGTTGTAGTACATAGAGACATGCAGTATAAATAATTAGTACATACATACATACTGTATATAGAAGAGGTACATGAAGAAAGACAGTATATTCAGTAGTAGAGACAAACAATTATAAACAGCAGTGCATAGAGACAAGGTATATTTAGCAGTACGCTGTGACATACAGTATGTAGTTGAAGTACATGGAGACAGACAGTATATACTGTAGTACATGGAGACAGACAGTATATAAAGTAGAACTTGGCGATATACAGTAGATATAAGTAGTACACAGAGACAGACAGTGTGTAGAAGTAGAACATGGAAACAGACATTATATACAGTAGTACATGGAGACAGACAAAAAAGACAGTAGTGCATGGAGACAAACAGTATAAATAGTAGTATACAAGGTATACAAGGTATATCCAGCAGTACATTGTGACTTACAGCATGTAGTTGTAGTACATGGAGACAGACAGTATATAAAGTAGAACTTACTGTAGTATATGGATACAGACTGTGTATTACATGGAAACATACAGTATATAGAAGTAGTACATGGATACATACAGTAGTAAGCAGTAGTACATGGATACACACAGTATGTACAGTTGTACATGGAGACATACAGTATGTAGAATTAGTACATGGAGCATTTAGTAGTTGTAAATGGAGGCATTCAGTTTGTAGTAGTAGTACACGGAGATCTACCTTATAACCTGTAGTACTTGGAGATTGACTGTGAGACTGTGTACAGTTGCAATACATGGAGACAACAGTATGTAGAAGTAGTAGTAAATGGATAAACTGGATAAACCTTATAAACTGTAGTATATGGATACAGACTGTGTATAGAAGTATTACATGGAAACATACAGTATATAGAAGTAGTACATGGATACACACAGTATGCACAGTTGTACATGGAGACATACAGTATTTAGAATTAGTACATGGAGACAGATAGTATATACAGTAGTATTATATACAGTAGTATATGGATACATGCAGTATATGAAGCAATACATGGAGACATACAGTATATAGAAGTAGTACATGGATACACACAGTATGTAACGAAATTCGTCCTCCTCTAACGAGGAGTATGAGAGATCGGACCAATGTGCAGCATGGTAAGTGTTCGTCATTTTTAATGAAAAGTCACTGAACACGAAAATACAAAATAACAATGTTAAAGACAGAAACGAAAAAAACGAAACAGTTCTGTCTGGTGAAGACACAGAGACAGAAAACAATCACCTGCAACTAAAATGGGGAAAACAGGCTACCTAAGTATGATTCTCAATCAGAGACAACGAACGACACCTGCCTCTGATTGAGAACCATACCAGGCCAAACACATAAATACTACATAGAAAAAAGAACATGGACTACCCACCCCAACTCACGCCCTGACCAAACTAAAACAAAGACATAATAAAGGAACTAAGGTCAGAACGTGACACAGTATGTACAGTTGTACATGGAGACATATAGTATATACAGTAGTACATGGAGCCAGCAAGAATATGCAATAGTACATGGAGTCAGACGGTATATAGTAGTAGTACATGGAGATGTACAGCATATACAGTAGTAAATGGAGACATGCAGTTTATATAAGCAGTACATGGCGACATAGACTATATGGAAGTAGTACATGTAGGCAGACAGTATATACAGTAGTGCATGGAGACATACAGTATATACAGTAGTACATGGAGCCAGCAAGAATATGCAATAGTACATGGAGTCAGACGGTATATAGTAGTAGTACATGGAGATGTACAGCATATACAGTAGTAAATGGAGACATGCAATTTATATAAGCAGTACATGGCGAAATAGACCATATGGAAGTAGTACATGTAGGCACACAGTATATACTGTAGTACATGGAGACATAAAGTATATAGTAGTAGTACATGGAGACAGACAGAACATACAGTAATAAATGGAGACAGACAGTATATATTAGAAGAACATGGAGACATATTGTATATGGATGTAGTACATGGAGGCATATAGTATATACAGTAGTGCATGCAGACATAAAGTAGTAGCACATGTACCGACAGTATGTACAGTAATATATGGAGACATGCAGTGTATAGAAGTTGTACACGAAGACAGGCAGTATATACAGTAGAACATGGAGACATACAGTGTGTACAGTATTGTATAGACACATACCGTATATAAAAGCAGTACATGAAGACAGTCAGTATGTAGAAGTAGTACATGGAGACATACATGTACATTATATAAAGTAGTACATGGAGACAGACAGTATATACGGTATAACATGGAGACATACTGTAGGTTTAAGTAGTATATGGAAACAGACAGTATGTACAGTAGTACATGGAGACATACAGTTCATAGAAGCGGCACATTTTAGTTTATTATTTCGACCACTTGAAAGAACAAGCACACAAAATAATTCAAAAAGCCATACATGCACATATAATGTAATATAATCATTGAGGATAACACAAACAAAAGTCTGGGACTTATTGATCCTTATTGGTCCCCTTGAGACAAGATGGCTAGACAAGATCGAAAACAGTTTGGAAGTGAAATAAAAAAGCAAAAGCAGATAAGAAGAACATCTATCTCATCATTCCAGAGAATGGAGAGAGAAAGTATATACAGTAGTACATGGAGACAGACAGTATCTACAGTAATACATGGAGACAGACAGTATATAAGGTATTACATGGAGACATACCATGTAGAGTGGCAGTACATGAAGACAGACAGTATATAGTAGTAGTACATGGAGACATACAGTTTATATAAGTAGTAAATTGAGACAGAGAGTTTAAAGAAGTAGTACATGGAGGCAGACAGTATCGACAGTAATACATGGAGACAGACGATATAGTAGTATAGTGGTATTACATGGATACATACTGTGGTAGTACATGAAGGCATAAAGCATATAGTAGTAGTATATCGATACAGTCAGTATATACAGTACAACATTGAGATATACTGTATATGGGGCAACAGGTAACCTAAGGGTTCGACCTTTCGGTTACTGGCCCAACGAGCTGACTGGAGAAAAATCTGTTGTTCTGCCTCTGAACAAGGCAGTTAACCCACTGTTCCTAGGCCATCATTGTAAATAAGAACTTGTTCTTAATTTTAACTGACTTGCCTAGTTAAATAAAGGTTCAACTTCTTATGGCTAGGGGTTCCGCTAGCGGCACCCCTCGACAACATTCCGCTGAAATGGCAGCGTGCAAAATTAAAAAATATTTTTTTGAAATATGTCACTTTCACACATTAACAAGTGCAATACACCAAATTAAAGATAACCTTCTTGTTAATCTACCCATCATGTCCGATTTCAAAAAGGCTTTACAGGAAAAGCAAAACAAATGATTATGTTTTGTCAGAGCCAAGTCACAAAAAAACACACAGCCATTTTTCCAGCCAAAGATAGGAGTCGCAAAAAGCAGAAATATAGATACAATTAATCACTAACCTTTGATGATCTTCATCAGATGACACTCATGGGACATCATGTTACACAATACAAATATGTTTTGTTCGATAAAGTGCATATTTATATAAAAAAATCTCAGTTTACATTGGCGCGTTATAATCAGTAATGTTTTGCTTCCAAAACATCCAGTGATTTTGCAGAGAGCCACATCAATTTCCAGATATACTCATAATAGACATTGATAAAAGATACAAGTGTTATTCAGAGAATTAAAGATAGACTTCTCCTTAATGCAACCGCTGTGTCAGATTTTTTTTTTTTAAACGTTACGAAAAAAGCACACCATGCAATAATCTGAGTACGGAGACCAAATCAGCCCAAAATATATCCGCCATGTTGGAGTCAACATTAGTCAGAAATAGCATTATAAATATTCACTTACCTTTGAGGATCTTCATCAGAATGCACTCCCAGGAATTCCAGTTCCACAATAAATGTTTGATTTGTTCGATAAAGTTCATAATTTATGTCCAAATTCCTCCTTGTTGTAATCCATCTTCATGAGGCGCGAGCACTAGGTCCAGACAAAGTCCAAAAGATCCATTACAGTCCGTTGAAACATGTCAAACGATGTATAGAATCAATCTGTAGGATGTTTTTAACATAAATCTTCAATAATGTTCCAACCTGAGAATTCCTTTGTCTGTAGAAAAGCAATGGACCGAGAGCTACCTCTCACGTGAACGAGCATCACGAGTTTGTGACACTCTGCCCGACCACTGACTCAAAGTGCCCTTTTGAGCCCTTCCTTTACAGTAAAAGCCTCAAACAAGTTACTAAAGACGGTTGACATCTAGTGGAACCCTTAGGAAGTGCAATTTGACCCCATAGACACTGTGTTTTCGATAGGCCAGGCTTTGAAAAACAACCAACCTCAGATTTCCTACTTCCTGGTTGGAATTTTCGCCTGCCATATGAGTTCCGTTATACTCACAGACATCATTCAAACAGTTTTAGAAACTTCCGAGTGTGTTCTATCCAAATCTACGAATATGCATATATTAGCAACTGTGAATGAGTAGCTGGTAGTTTACTCTGGGCACGCTTTTCATCCAAACGTGAAAATGCTGCCCCCTATCCCAAACAGGTTCAGATGTAAATATATATATATATATATATATATACACCGTAGTACATAGATTCTTACAGTTTTTAATCGTAGCACATGGAGACAGACATTATGTACATGAAGATATACATTGTATTTACAGTATTACATGGACAGCTACCATATAGAGTAGCAGTACACGGAAACATACAGTATATAGTAATAATAGTAATAATGTAGTATTAATAGTACATTGATACAGAGTATGAAGGAAAATAAGAACAATCCGAAAAGGATGGCTTTCACTTCAGCAGTAATAAATTGATGAACTTCTTTGAGGAAAAGATCATGATCATTAGAAAGCAAATTACGGACTCCTCTTTAAATCTGCGTATTCCTTCAAAGCTCAGATGTCCTGAGTCTGCACAACTCTGCCAGGACCTAGGATCAAGAGAGACACTCAAGTGTTTTAGTACTCTATCTCTTGACACAATGATGAAAATAATCATGGCCTCTAAACTTTCAAGCTGCATACTGGACCCTATTCCAAAGAAACTACTGAAAGAGCTGCTTCCTGTGCTTGGCCCTCCTATGTTGAACATAATAAACGTCTCTCTATCCACCGGATGTGTACCAAACTCACTAAAAGTGGCAGTAATAAAGCCTCTCTTGAAAAAGCCAAACCTTGACCCAGAAAATATAAAAAACTATCGGCCTATGTCGAATCTTCCATTCCTCTCAATATTTTTAGAAAAGGCTGTTGCACAGCAACTCACTGCCTTCCTGAAGACAAACAATGTATACGAAATGCTTCAGTCTGGTTTTATACCCCATCATAGCACTGAGACTGCACTTGTGAAGGTGGTAAATGACCTTTTAATGGCATCAGACCGAGGCTTTGCATCTGTCCTCGTGCTCCTAGACCTTAGTGCTGCTTTTGATACCATCGATCACCACATTATTTTGAAGAGATTGGAAACCCAAATTGGTCTACACGGACAAGTTCTGGCCTTGTTTAGATCTTATCTGTCGGAAAGATATCAGTTTGTCTCTGTGAATGGTTTGTTGTCTCCAAACATGACGAGTTGAGTTTTTAACAAAAAGTTATATTTTTGTTTCATCTGACCATATGACATTCTCCCAATCTTCTTCTGGATCATCCAAATGCTCTCTAGCAAACTTCAGACGGGTCTGGACATGTACTGGCTTAAGCAGGGGGACACGTCTGGCACTGCAGGATTTGAGTCCCTGGCGGCGTAGTGTGTTACTGATGGTAGGCTTTGTAACTTTGGTTCTAGCTCTCTGCAGGTCATTCACTAGTGAGATCTTGCGTGGAGCCCCAGATCGAGGGAGATTATCCGTGGTCTTGTATGTCTTCCATTTCCTAATAATTGCTCCCACAGTTGATTTCTTCAAACCAAGCTGCTTACCTATTGCAGATTCAGTCTTCCCAGCCTGGTGCAGGTCTACAATTTTGTTTCTGGTGTCCTTTGACAGCTCTTTTGTCTTGGCCATAGTTGAGTTTGGAGTGTGACTGTTTGAGGTTGTGGACATGTGTCTTTTATACTGATAACAAGTTAAAACAGGTGCCATTAATACAGGTAACGAGTGGAGGACAGAGGATCCTCTTAAAGAAGAAGTTACAGGTCTGTGAGAGCCAGAAATCTTGTTTGTTTGTAGGTGACCAAATACTTATTTTCCACTATAATTTGCAAACAAATTCATTAAAAATCCAACAATGTGATTTTCTGGATTTTTTTTCTCATTTTGTCTGTCATAGTTGAAGTGTACATATGATGAAAATTACAGGCCTCTCTCATCTTTTTAAGTGGTAGAACTTGCACAATTGGTGGCTGACTAAATACTTTTTTGCCCCACTGTATACTTTTTGTTGTTGTTTTTTACCCCTTTTTCTACCCAATTTCGTGGTATCCAAATTGTTCAGTAGCTACTATCTTGTCTCATCGCTACAACTCCCGTACGGGCTCGAGAGAGACGAAGGTTGAAAGTCATGCGTCCTCCGATACACAACCCAACCAAGCCGCACTGCTTCTTAACACAGCGCGCATCCAACCCGGAAGCCAGCCGCACCAATGTGTCGGAGGAAACACCGTGCACCTGTCAACCTTGGTTAGCGCGCACTGTGCCCGGCCCGCCACAGGAGTCGCTGGTGCGCGATGAGACAAGGATATCCCTACCGGCCAAACCCTCCCTAACCCGGAAGACGCTAGGCCAATTGTGCGTCGCCCCACGGACCTCCCGGTCGCGGCCGGTTACGCCAGAGCCTGGGCTCAAACCCAGTCTCTGGTGGCACAGCTTGCGCTGCAGTACAGTGCCCTTAACCACTGCGCCACCCCGGAGGCCCGAAATGATTTATACTTTTACTTTTACTTTTGATACTTAACATGTGATACCTAAGTATGTTTAAAACCAAATATAGACTTTTACTCAAGTAGTATTTTACTGGGTGACTGTCACTTTTACTTGAGTAATTTTCTATTAAGGTATCTTTACTTTACTCAAGTTTGACAAATGAGTACTTTTTACACAACTGAGCATACTGTACGTGGGCACTCAGTCCCTTTGTAACTGAGAGATGTGTGAGATAAGTTCCTGGGAGAGAGCCCACTGTTAAAAGTCAGCTGGCATTGTCTGAGCCAGTTAGCATCATCTGAGACAGCAAACTTCCTCCACCCCTTCTGACCTCATCCTAACCTGATTACTCCCGTTCTGTGTGTGTACAGATTGAAAGGAAGGAGGCATTTGACTACAACATCCACTACCCTCTCCTCATCACACTGACCCGAGGAGCCAGCCCCACCCATCTCCTCTGAGACCCGGCTCACCATCTGCCCCTTGCCCCCCCCCGCCTCATGCCAATCAGCCACCTGGGCATCTAGTCTCCTGGCAGTCCAACACAACAGTACAACACGGTGTCCCTGGCTGACGTCAGGGTTGATGAGGTACAAATGATCAGTTGTTTAAATTGTTTGTATTAAAGTATTAACTCCACTGTGGTGTGTTCAGTGTTGCTATTGCATAACATTGCAGAATCTTATTTTCTTGACTTTTGGAAACGTTTTGAAAAGTGCGTGTGTTGTGATGACAACATGTTGTGTGTGGCTGAATCATTGTCCGTGATCAGGTGTGACCCTGTTACTGTGCAATACAAAAATGTGCTACGTGCTACTCCAAAAGGTGGAGATTTCAGGTGACCACGCTGCCTTAATGAATTGTCAACACGGAGAAGGCTGAAGCATAAATATAATCATTAGATCATGTTCTGATGTGCTAACCAAGTAGTATGCCGCAAGGTTTATGCATATGGCTATGCTGGACAGTATCTTTCACTAAAAGTCTATGATGAACTTTTGTTTTATAAAGCAACAGGGTTCAGGCTATTTCTATATACACATCAAACTGAACATTTTCTACCGATCTGTCATCGATTCTCTGCCGAAGTGTCTCATACTAAAGGTGACTGAATGCAGTTATATAGTTCACTGTGAAAGAGCTTTTCTGCCAATACCTCTCTGGGGTGAGTTTTGCAAAAGCTTTGCAGCACCCAAATCATCTTTGGTCCATTGTCTACAATGCCTCCAATTGCCTCCAATGGGTTTGAGATGATCTTAATGCTGCGAAGCTTTCAAGAAACTCACCCCTGGTCTCTTGCTCACTGCACCAAGACCTCTCTACACTGTCTCCAGCTGAAAACTGTCTTACTGTGAGAAAAACATGGACAATATCATCTCACAAACTTTTTGACGTTTGTCCAAAAGGCGCAAACATCAAGTGTTATCCCTACCACACAGCATTATTTTCTTCGGCTGGCTCTGGTCTACAGATTGCCCTGGTGCTGTGCTTTTTACACCCACCAACCCATACTCTACCCACATTGGTATGGATGGATAGTTTTATGCTTTTAACATCCACCAACCCATACTCTAACCACATTGGTATGGATGGATAGTTTTATGCTTTTAACATCTACCAACCCACCAACCCTGTTCCCTGGGACTGCCGCACAGAAGAAATACTAGTCCCCTTTAGTTAACACTATCAACGTTTCCCTCTACTGTGGGGATTTCCAACAGTAGCCACTTTCAATGCAACATACCAAAACAAAACAAACTATGCAAGAGACTGTCTTGTAAGCATAACGCACCAGAGTAGGATTATTTTGCATTGACAGGCACATCTCAGCCCATACTCTACAGACCGGTAAGGCATTAACCACTCAGAGCTGCAGTAACCCTATATGCAAATAGATCTTTGCCATATATGGAACTGTGCCATTCACTTTGAAATGGACTGTGTTTACAGCATGAGTGGTCCAGAGTAGATGTGCTTGTTTTGAGATCAAAGCGAAAGTTGCATGTAGCCACGTGTGCACATTTGATCATATTCTTTGCTAGAAAGTGAGTTATTAGACCAGTTATAGCAAATTTCTAGTCAGCAATGAGGGAGTGGTTGCTTCCTACAAGAGCACCAAACATGTTCATTTATAGCCATCTTTGAAAAGCGAGTCAGGTAAAGAGCATTTTTTCTGTCTTAAAGGGCCAGTATTGTATTTTGATACGGGCTTGGATAAGCTAAGTAGCAAATAGGCAGAGGATAATTTGTCTGATTCCCTGTCATAATGGTATGGGAATAATATTGGACTTAATTTTTTTAAGTGTTTCTTGAGTCAAACAACACATTTTCAGTCACCTCCTTGTCTGAAGGACAAGTGGATAAGCAGGTTAATGTCAAGCCCTGCATATTTTTTCCAAATGTAGGCCTACATTGAACACCACACATACCGTAGGCTGCTACTGTAGGCTGAATGACAGAACAGCTATTTCCATGTTAAAATGTTATGGGATGCATTTATTTTTATTTTTATGGTAGGCCACTCTGATAGGCCTAGATTATAATCAAATAGCGACAGAGTTGGCTTCTTGGCCCTTGGCCACTGTTATAACTGTAACTTAGTGTGTACAGCTTCAGTGTTCACGGTATACACACGCCAGAAGTTGCATATTATTTTCAAATCATTCATGTTTGCACTCAGCAGAACTGACATTTGCTCAGTGACGAAAAACATTGGTCAGAACACAAAGTAAAAAAATGGGGTTGATTTGATTTCATCAACACATTTCTCCTTGATCTCCTGTCATGGGCCTGAATAATCAGTTGAAATGATACTCAACAATAACATTCTCTGTAGATCAATGTGATCCCCATTGGTATACTAGGACAGTAGTCCCCTGCTCTCTAAACCTCTCCCAGACAGGGTGGTGTTTTCCGTGTAGGCCACAGCCCTACTCCAGACTACTCCTCCACAGAAAAATAGAGAGAGGGGAGGGAGGGAGGGCAGCATAGAACCGTTAACCCTGAGGTTTGTGCTGGTCAGGCCGGGAATAAAGGCGAGGGGCGAGTGAGCCCCCCTCCATCTCTCTTTGGATATTTTAAACAGGCCTGTTCTTTCCTTCCCCGGATCAGCCAGAGAGACAGCTTTGACAATGTACAGACTCTGAACAATTATTATTTTATTATACCTTTATTTAACTAGGCAAGTCAGTTAAGAACAAATTCTTATTTTCAATGACGGCCTATCAACAGTAGCCTTCTGGCGCGTGTATACCGCATAGCCTTGCTATTGAGAATGGCCACCGTAGGCAGACCTGGCTCTTAAAACCAGTTGCGACGAGCAAACCCGGATCTGGGATCCTATTTATAGCCTCAAGCTCATTACCATAACGCAACGTTAACTATTCATGAAAATCGCAAATTAAATGAAATAAAAATATTAGCTCTCAAGCTTAGCCTTTTGTTAACAACACTGTCATCTCAGATTTTCAAAATATGCTTTTGAACCATAGCTAAACAAGCATTTGTGTAATGGTATTGATAGCTAGCATACCATTAAGCCTGGCATTCAGCATGCAACATTTTCACAAAAACAAGAAAAGCATTCAAATAAAATCATTTACCTTTGAAGAACTTCAGATGTTTTCAATGAGGAGACTCTCAGTTAGATAGCAAATGTTCAGTTTTTCCAAAAATATTATTTGTGTAGGAGAAATCGGTCCGTTTTGTTCTTCACGTTTGGCTGAGAAAAAAACCTGAAAATTCAGTCATAACAACCCAAACTTTTTTCCAAATTAACTCCATAATAACGACAGAAACATGGCAAACGTTGTTTAGAATCAATCCTCAAGGTGTTTTTCACAAATCTATTCGATGATAAGTCACTCCTGGCAGTTTGGTTTCTCCTCTGTTCAAAATGGAAAAAATGCGCGCACCTGGAGATTGCGCAATAGTTTCGACGGAGGACACCCAGCGGACACCTGGTAAATGTCGTCTCTTATGGTAAATTTTCCAATGATATGCCTACAAATACGTCACAATGCTGCAAACACCTTGGGGAAACGACAGAAAGTGTAGGCTCTCTCCTTGCGCATTCACAGCCATATAAGGAGACATTGGTACACAGCGCCTCAAAAATCTGTCTCACTTCCTGTATGAAATTTCATCTTGGTTTCGCCTGTAGCATTAGTGCTGTGGCACTCACAGACAATATCTTTGCAGTTTTGGAAACGTCAGAGCGTTTTCTTTCCAAAGCTGTCAATTATATGCATAGTCGAGCATCTTTTTGTGACAAAATATCTTGTTTAAAACGGGAACGTTTTTCATCCAAAAATGAAATACTGCCCCCAGAGTTTCATTAAGAGAAGACAGGCTATGTGCACACTGCCCAGAAAATTAGGTGGAAACTGGGCTGCACTTCCTAACCTCCTGCCAAATGTATGACCATATTAAAGACACATATTTCCCTCAGATTACACAGATATACAAATTATTTGAAAACAAACCCAATTTTGATAAACTCCCATATTTACTGGGTGAAATACAACAGTGTGCCATCACAGCAACAAGATTTGTGACCTGTTGCCACAAGAAAAGGACAACCAGTGAAGAACGAACACCATTGTAAATACAACCCATATTTTCTCTTTTGTACTTTAACCATTTGCACATTGTTACAACATTGTATATTTACATATATGACATTTGACATGTCTTTATTATTTTGGAACTTCTGTGAGTGTAATGTTTAAATTTCATTTTTTGTTTATTATCTACTTCACTTGCTTTGGCAATGTTAACATGTTTCCCATGCCAATTAATGCCCCTTGAATTGAGACAGAGAGAACATGCTCTGCTCACACCTACGGTGATGGCCTGGGCCATGGAACACTATGGAACTCAAAGCTTTTACTATCGCATCCTGGAATACACAGTCTGAGGTCATCTGCCTTTGTCCTAAAGAGCAGTAACCCAAACTTCAAAGAAATTGGAAGTACAGACATTGCCATCCTACAAGAAACTTTGTACAAAGAAGACGGACCCACTGGTTGCCCTCTAGGTTACAGAGAGCTGGTAGTCTCATCCACCAAACTACCAGATGTGAAACAGGGAAGAGACTCTGTTATAGAGCATACCTAACCCACTCAATTAAATTAGTCAAAACAGGAACACTTTACTTCTGGCTAGTAATGAATATAGAAATGATCTTAACAAAGAAGAATGTTGCACAGCACTCACAAAATGAGTTGGAAACTAAGCTGCACTTCCTAACCTCCTGACAAATGTATGACCATATTAGAGACACATATTTCCCTCAGATTACTCAGACCCAAAGAGAATTTGAAAACAATTCAAGAAATGTTAAACTCCCAGATCAATTGAGTGAAATACCACAGTGTGCAATCACAGCAGCAAGATTTTTTTTGACCTGTTGCCACAGGAAAAGGGTCACAGCAGAAAGATGTGTGAACTGTGGTCACAAGAAAAGGGCATCCAGTGAAGAACAAACACTGTTCTAAATACAACCCATATTTATGTTTAGTTATCCTCTTAAGGATCTGACCCTTTTTTTTCAATTTTCACCTGAAATGACATACCCAAATCTAACTTCCTGTAGCTCAGGACCTGAAGCTGTAACGGTTTTCTGTATGAGAAGGAGAGTCGGACCAAAATGCAGCATGTAGATTTCGATCCATGTTTTAATAAACAAACGTAAAACACGAATCAATACAAACACTACAAAATAAAGGACGTAATGAACGTAACGAAAACCTAAGCAGCCTATCTGGTGAAAACACATAGACAGGAACAATCACCCACAAACACACAGTGAAACCCAGGCTACCTAAATATGGTTCCCAATCAGAGACAATGACGAACACCTGCCTCTGATTGAGAACCATATCAGGCCGAACATAGAACTGGACAAACTAGACATGTAACATAGAATGCCCACTCAGATCACACCCTGACCAACCAAAACATAGAAATATACAAAGCAAACTGTGGTCAGGGTGTGACAGAAGCAAAGATATTTATATTCTTGATACCATTTGAAAGGAAACACTTTGAAGTTTTTGGAAATATGAAATAAATGTAGGATAATGCAGCACATTAGATCTGGTAAAAGATAATACGAAGAAAAAAACATGCATTTATTTAATCATTTTTATTCATCATCTTTGAAATGCAAGAGAAAGGTCACAAAGTATTAATCCAGGTTGGGTGCAGTTTCGATTTTTGCCACCAGATGACAGCAGTGTATGTGCAAAGTGTTAGACTGATCCAATGAACCAAATCAAATCCAAATCAAATAACATTTTATTTGTCACATACACATGGTTAGCAGATGTTAATGCGAGTGTAGCAAAATGCTTGTGCTTCTAGTTCTGACAATGCAATAATAACCAACGAGTAATCTAACCTAACAATTCCACAACTACTACCTTATACACTCAAGTGTAAAGGGATAAAGTATATGTACATAAAGATATATGAATGAGTGATGTACAGAACGGCATAGGCAAGATGCAGTAGATGGTATCGAGTAGCGCATATACATATGAGATGAGTAATGTAGGGTATGTAAACATAAGTGGCATAGTTTAAAGTGGCTAGTGATACATGCATTACATAAAGATGGCAAGATGCAGTAGATGGTATAGAGTACAGTATATACATGTATACATATACATATGAGATGAGTAATGTAGGGTATGTAAACATTATATTAAGTGGCATTGTTCAAAGTGGCTAGTGATACATTTTGTCCATCAATTTCCATTATTAAAGTGAGTTGGTGTTGAATCAGTATGTTGGCAGCAACTCAATGTTAGTGGTGGATGTTTAACAGTCTGATGGCCTTGAGATAGAAGCTGTTTTTCAGTCTCTCGGTCCCAGCTTTGATGCACCTGTACTGACCTCGCCTTCTGGATGATAGCGGGGTGAACAGGCAGTGGCTCGGGTGGTTGTTGTCCTTGATGATCTTCCTGACCTTCCTGTGACATCGGGTGGTGTAGGTGTCCTGGAGGGCAGCTAGTTTGTCCCCGGAGATGCGTTGTGCAGACTTCACTACCCTCTGGAGAGCCTTACGGTTGTGGGCGGAGCAGTTGCCGTACCAGGCGGTGATGCAGCCCAACAGGATGCTCTCGATTGTGCATGTGTAGAAGTTTGTGAGTGCTTTTGGTGACAAGCAGAATTTCTTCAGCCTCCTGAGGTTGAAAAAGCTCTGCTGTGCCTTCTTCACAACGCTGTCTGTGTGGGTGGACCAATTCAGTTTGTCCGTGATGTGTACGCCGAGGAACTTAAAACTTACTACCCTCTCCACTACTGTTCCGTCGATATGGATAGGGGGGGGGGTGCTCCCTCTGCTGTTTCCTGAAGTCCACAATCATCTCCTTTGTTTTGTTGACGTTGAGTGTGAGGTTATTTTCCTGACACCACACTCCGAGGGCCCTCACCTCCTCCCTGTAGGCCGTCTCATAGTTGTTGGTAATTAGGCCTACCACTGTAGTGTTGTCCGCAAACTTGATGATTGAATTGGAGGCGTGCATGTCCACGCAGTCGTGAGTGAACAAGGAGTTCAGGAGAGGGCTCAGAACGCACCCTTGTGGGGCCCCAGTGTTGAGGATCAGCGGGGTGGAGATGTTGTTACCTACCCTCACCACCTGGGGGCGGTCCGTCAGGAAGTCCAGTACCCTAATTGGTTTATTGATACATTTTCAAGTTTATAATTGCGCTCTCCTCAAACAATAGCTTGGTGTTCTTTTACTGTAATAGCTACTGTAAATTGGAAAGTGCAGTTAGATTAACAAAGCTTTCTGTCCGTATCAGATCTGTCGTTGTCTTGGGAAATGTTCTTGTTACTTACAACCTCATGCTAATCACATTAGCCTATGTTAGCTCAACTGTCCCGCGGTGAGGACTCCGATCCTGTAGAGGTTCGAATTTCCCTTTTGTACTTTAACTATTTGCACATCATTACAACACTGTATATAGACATAATATGACATTTGAAATATCTTTATTAGTTTGGAACTTTTGTGAGTGTAATGTTTACTGTAAATGTTTCATTGTTTAATTCACAGTATTGCCGCTTTCCATGTTGTCTGTTGTCTGTAGCTTGAGGTGTGAAGTGTGAGGTGTGGAACTACTCTGTTGCTTTTATGGATTTTGTCTGGTTTCTTTTTGTGCTATGTTGCTCTGTCTGCATGCTATGTCTTGCTTGTCCTATGTTGCTCTGCGCATGCTCACTGCTCATTGATTATCTGTATTGTAATTGTTTTTAATAGGGACTGCGGTTGAAAATTAGCCAGCTGGCTAAAACCGGCACTTTTACTGAAACGTTGATTAATGTGCACTGTCCCTGTAAAAATAAAAATAAACTCAAACTCATACTCAAACTGTGGTTTATTATCTATTTCACTTGCTTTGGCAATGTAACCATATGTTTCCCATAACAATAAAGCCCCTTAATTTGAAATGTAATTGACAGAGAGGGAAAGAGAAAGAGAGGGCAGAGAGAGAGAGAGATAGATGGAGAGAGCTCCATGCTCAACACAAGGGCCCCATTAACTTGACCACTTGCCCTTTGCAAACAAAGCCTGGGACGGCCCCCTGCCCCTCCCACCCAATGATGTGTGATTAGGCTCAGTGTGTTATGTCAATACGCAGACATCAGTTTAGGTCACAAGCTTATTTTTTTACCCCATTTTTCTCCCTGAATTAGGTCCCTTGGTTAATTTCTGAAACACCTCAATGGGCTGGGGAGAGGCAAAGGTTGAGTCATGCTTCCTCCGAAACATGACCCTCCTGGCCGCCTACTACTTATCACACTGCTCGCTTAACCCAGATATCAGCCGCACCAATGAGTCGGAGGTAACACCACTCAACTGGCGATCAGAGTCATCTTGCAGGTGCCCGGCCCTGTCACAAGGAGTCGGTAGAGAACGATGAGCCAAAGAAAGCTCCACTGGCCAAACCCTCCCCTACCCCATCCTAAGGGGCTCCAATGGGGCTCCCAGTCACGGGATCGAACCCCAGGCTGTTGTGGAACCTCAGTACTGCGGTGCAGTGCTTTTGATTGCTGCGCTACCCAGGACCGCTTTCACAAAATGTTTTCTTGGTTCAAGTCGAAGTTCGGTAGTCGAAGTCTACGCCCCTCCTTCAGTGATTGGTCAACAGTACTACTTCTAGTAAGAGTGGGAGCTCTGGACAGGATTATCCAATTAAGTGCTTATTGTCATTCAACAAGAGATGACTTGTTGACATGCAAATATTTTCATTTGAGAAATACTGCGCCAAACATCTTGGTAAGATGTAAAAGACCTCCTCAGCAAAAACATTAAAATGTATTACAGATTTCTTGATTTATCTTATATTATTTCAACCTATTTTGAGGAATTTTTACTGGGTATGTTGTTGCTAGTTCGAACACTGGAATATTAGATGTAATCTACAGCTCAAATAGCCTGTTAAAAATGATCATTATTTAGTTTAATGATGTTCAATTTGAGTGTCATTATTTCTATATAGCTTACTCTTTCTCTTTATGAACTTCTAATTGGAGTGAAATGAGTGTGGCTTCCTGAGAATGATCAAAGAGAAGCTGCTCACCGACTTGACAGCTCCAACGCAGTTCCACCTTTGACACCACCAAAACATCAGCCATGAGGGTGTCAGCTTTCGCTGGTTAACAATCAAACTGATTGAATCTAGGCCTAGAATGGTGTGGCGCTTTGAGCTGCTGCTGCTTCAGACATCGTGTGGCTTTGACAGTCCACTGTTTAGTCTGTGGCTTTGACAGTCCACTATTTAGTCTGTGGCTTTGACAGACCACTATTTAGTCTGTGGCTTTGACAGACCACTATTTAGTCTGTGGCTTTGACAGACCACTATTTAGTCTGTGGCTTTGACAGACCACTATTTAGTCTGTGGCTTTGACAGACCACTATTTAGTCTGTGGCTTTGACAGACCACTATTTAGTCTGTGGCTTTGACAGACCACTATTTAGTCTGTGGCTTTGACAGACCACTATTTAGTCTGTGGCTTTGACAGTCCACTGTTTAGTCTGTGGCTTTGACAGACCACTATTTAGTCCATGGCTTTGACAGACCACTATTTAGTTCATGGCTTTGACAGACCACTATTTAGTCCATGGCTTTGACAGTCCATTGTTTAGTTCATGGCTTTGACAGTCCATTGTTTAGTCCATGGCATTGACAATCCATTGTTTAGTCTGTAGTTTTGACAGTCCATTGTTTAGTCTTTAGTTCAAGGCTTTGACAGTCCATTCTTCAGTTCATGGCTTTGACAGTCCATTGTTTAGTCTTTAGTTCAAGGCTTTGACAGTCCATTCTTCAGTTCATGGCTTTGACAGTCCATTGATTAGTCCATGGCTTTGACAGTCTATTGTTTACACCATGGCTTTGACAGTCCATTGTGTAGTCTGTTGTTTTGAGAGTCTATTGTTAACAGCATGGCTTTGACAGTCCATTATTAGTCCGTGAAAATGACAGTCCATTGTATAGTCCGTGGCTTGACAGCCCATTGTTAATCCTACAATTGTGAAGATGCACAAAGTGATTGTTTAGTTTTGAAACTAATTTTCTCCCTCATGGGTTATGGGTTATGTGTTGGGTTTACATGAAAATGCATTTTACCACAATAGCGCATTTAGCACTCCATTCAGATCTGACAATGGTATGCTGCTTTCCCCACTTCAATTAGGCCCGAAACAGACTAAGGAAATTTAGGCCTTTCCTATGCATGCCTTTCCTACTCACTTCTCAGTAGTTGGTATTCAGACTTACCTTATGCAGGTGCTTAAACACCATTATCAATACAACCCATTTATATTTATGTTTTTTTGAACGAGCTTTGCAGGCATTTGAGTGCACTGAATTGATTTTATTCAGCCGCTGAAAACCCTGCCATTTACTGGCCAACAGGTTTTTTTATTCAACAATAATGCTGTGTGGAATTTTCAGTTGAGATAATGAGTGGGCTGGACATGCTGAGAGATGAGTTCTGATTGGTCTGCCATTTAGCACACTTCTGCCTAAAACATGAGCTGGTCAGTATATGTAGGTCATCCTTTCTAACTGTGTTTTTTTTTAAAGATATCACGTAGTAGAACTGCATAAGTGTGCTCTCCACTTTCTGGAGGACCGAGTTTTGAAATCAGTGGAATTAGAGTATGATAGCTGAGGAGATGGAGGAAATTCTGCTGTTTGATTGCAAATATGCAGACGGAGTCGGAAAGAGAACACACCGAAGGCTGTTGTATAAAACACATGTCTAGCTAGCGACATTTTGAGAATGAGAACTTGTTCTCAACTAGCCTACCTGGTTAAATAAAGGTGAAATACATTTTCAGATATTACACATTTCAAGTTTAGTCAGAAAGTTGTTTTCATTTCAAGTTAATGTGTACTGTTAGCTAGCTGTGTAGTAAAATATTATTTGTATCTCAGAGCCATTTGCATTGCTAGTTGTAGCCTAATGTTAGCTAGCTAGCATTGAACCTGGTTGGTTAGCCACCTGCAGATTCATGCAGTGTAGTAATGTTATAAAGTGGAGTTATGGTCAATTGTTTAGCTAGCTAGCTACATGTCTGAACAAAAGACTCCACTATGCAAGTAACCATTTTAATAGAATGTTCATGATGTCACTGCGACAATTGTCGATAGACGTAGCTGATAAATTTGCTCTGTTTATCTACTCCAATTTCAGAGCACTCTTGTCTGAGTGTGACAGAGTGCAGAATAAATGACAAAGTTACGAATGCTCAACACCCGTTGAATATGGCCAGTGTTAGTAAACATTGGCAAAAAATCGTAATTAAATTGTTGCCAGCAGCACAGTTGCAGTCACCAACGCCTCTGGATAACATAACAGCAGCCCAATACAGTGGTTTGAGTCATCCTGAAGTTACCATATCCAATTGTTCAATCCATGAAATATCGGATGGTGAGAAAAGAGTACAATAGGGTTTGAAAAGTAGTCCTTTAAATATACACTAATAATCTTCACTAATTTTGGAACTGTGATGACAACGGTCCAGTGTTCCATAATGATTCAAATAGGGTACATGTCCCAAATTATGTAATACCTTAGGCTAATATGATCAGTTATTGCTAGCGATTCTCAAGAACAACCACAGGAATGTGACAGTGGAAAGAAAGGATACCGATAGTGCCTTATATTTAACACAATAGAAATTCTAAAAATACAGTGAAAAGTCTGGGCATAATATGTTATATTATCATTAAAATATTCTACAAATCATAAATCAACTCAGTAGGTTTGGCACTATACTGTCATTTACGTGTGGCAGCAGAAGCCTATAGCTTGGGTCTCCAAATTTCATCCCTGCAAGGTTACAAGGCCAGCATTTCATACATGTCACTGTGGAAAGGGGATATGTTGATATATTTTAGTCTGCTGCCATATGACTGCTTTCACATTTGTCTCCAGCATTTATAAGGTAACATAGATCTAAAACAATTGTTATTTATATTTACAATCTGCTTTTACAAATGGCTTACTCATTTACCTAGCTATTACTAATATCTCTTCTCAATTTAAATATGAAAGTGCATGGAGAATGGTGTTTTTCCTATTGGAAAAAAGAAAGTAGATGTTGTTCCATTTGGAATCAACAGGTTGCTTGACCTTATTCATTGTTTCATCGCACCGCTTTGATCTCCACCCTAAAAGAATGGGAGGTGAAAAGCATGCTATTCTCATGCTTAAATTCAAAGTCACAATAAATAGAAAGTGCATAAAAAGGGAATACGTTCCATTTACGCACTCTTAGCTTGGGTCAGAATCCTCCCGTAGTGGTTAACCTGTCTGGGAACAGGGTTCCGCTCGTCGACAGCCAAGGAAATTACAGGGCGCCAAATACAAATCAACAGAAATCTCAGAAATCAAATTTCTCAAACATACAAGTATTGGGCACAATTTTAAAGATACAATTCTCGTTAATCCAGCCACAGTGTTCGATTTAAAAAATGCTTTACAGCGAAAGCTCCACAAACAATTATGTTACGTCACCACCAAGTCACAGAAAAACCCAGCCATTTTTCCAGCCAAAGAGAGGAGTCACAAAAAGCACAAATATAGATAAAATGAATCACTAACCTTTGATGATCTTCATCAGATGACACTCATAGGACTTCATGTTACACAATACATGTACATCCTGGCTACACTAGTGACCATATCCCCCGTGCATCCCGCAAAGGCGGAGGTGTTGCTAACATTTACGATAGCAAATTTCAATTTACAAAAAAAAAAAATGACGTTTTCATCTTTTGAGCTCCTAGTCATGAAATCTATGCAGCCTACTCAATCACTTTTTATAGCTACTGTTTACAGGCCTCCTGGGCCATATACAGCGTTCCTCACTGAGTTCCCTGAATTCCTATCGGACCTTGTAGTCATAGCAGATAATATTCTAATCTTTGATGACTTTAATATTCACATGGAAAAGTCCACAGATCCACTCCAAAAGGACTCAGTGGGTTTTGTCCAACATGTCTCTGAACCCACTCACTGTCACAGTCATACTCTGGACCTAGTTTTGTCCCATGGAATAAATGTTGCTGATCTTAATGTTTTTCCTCATAATCCTGGACTATCGTACCACCATTTTATTATGTTTGCAATTGCAACAAAAAATCTGCTCAGACCCCAACCAAGGAACATCCAAAGTTGTGCTATAAATTCACAGACAACACAAAGATTCCTTGATGTCCTTCCAGATTCCTTCTGTCTACCCATGGATGCCAGAAGACAAAAATCAGTTAACCACCAAACTGAGGAACTCAATTTAACCTTGCGCAATACCCTAGATGCAGTTGCACCCCTAAAAACTAAAAATATTTCTCATAAGAAACTAGCTCCCTGGTACACAGAAAATACCCGAGCTCTGAAGCAAGCTTCCAGAAAATTGGAACGGAAATGGCGCCACACCAAACTGGAAGTCTTCCGACTAGCTTGGAAAGACAGTACCGTACAGTACTGAAGAGCCCTTACTGCTGCTCGATCATCCTATTTTTCGAACTTAATTGAGGAAAATAAGAACAATCCAAAATTCCTTTTTGATACTGTCGCAAAGCTAACTAAAAAGCAACATTCCCCAAGAGAGGATGACTTTCACTTTAGCAGTGAAAAATTCATGAACTTCTTTGAGGAAAAGATCATGATTATTAGAAAGCAAATTACAGACTCCTCTTTAAATCTGCGTATTCCTTCAAAGCTCAGTTGTCCTGAGTCTGCACAACTCTGCCAGGACCTAGGATCAAGAGAGACGCTCAAGTGTTTTAGTACTATATCTCTTGACACAATGATGACAATAATCATGGCCTCTAAACCTTCAAGCTGCATACTGGACCCTATTCCAACTAAACCACTGAAAGAGCTGCTTCCTGTGCTTGGCCCTCCTATGTTGAACATAATAAACGGCTCTCTCTCCACCGGATGTGTACCAAACTCACTAAAAGTGGCAGTAATAAAGCCTCTCTTGAAAAAGCCAAACCTTGACCCAGAAAATATAAAAAACTATCGGCCTATATCGAATCTTCCATTCCTCTCAAAATTTTTAGAAAAGGCTGTTGCGCAGCAACTCACTGCCTTCCTGAAGACAAACAATGTATACGAAATGCTTCAGTCTGGTTTTATACCCCATCATAGCACTGAGACTGCACTTGTGAAGGTGGTAAATAACCTTTTAATGGCATCAGACCGAGGCTCTGCACTCGTGCTCCTAGACCATAGTGCTGCTTTTGATACCATCGATCACCACATTCTTTTGGAGAGATTGGAAACCCAAATTGGTCTACACGGACAAGTTCTGGCCTGGTTTAGATCTTATCTGTCAGAAAGATATCAGTTTGTCTCTGTGAATGGTTTGTCCTCTGTCAAATCAACTGTAAATTTCGGTGTTCCTCAAAGTTCAGTTTTAGGACCACGATTGTTTTCACTATATATTTTACCTCTTGGGGATGTCATTTGAAAACATATTGTTAACTTTCACTGCTATGCGGATGACACACAGCTGTACATTTCAATGAAACATGGTGAAGCCCCAAAATTGCCCTCGCTAGAAGCATGTGTTTCAGACATAAGGAAGTGGATGGCTGCAAACCTTCTACTTTTAAACTCGGACAAAACAGAGATGCTTGTTCTAGGTCCCAAGAAACAAAGAGATCTTCTGTTGAATCTGACAATTAATCTTAATGGTTGTACAGTCGTCTCAAATAAAACTGTGAAGGACCTCGGCATTACTCTGGACCCTGATCTCTTGATCTTTTGTTATTTCTAGGGAGTTTTTCCTATCCACCGTGTTTCTACACCTGCATTGCTTGCTGTTTGGGGTTTTAGGCTGGGTTTCTGTACAGCACTTTGAGATATCAGCTGATGTACGAAGGGCTACATGAATAAATTTGATTTGATTTGATGTATATTTTGTTCGATAAAGTGCATATTTATATCCAAAAATCAAATTTTATATTGGCGTGTTATGTTCAGTAGATTTTGCAGAGAGCCACATCAATTTACAGAAATACTCATTATAAATGTTGATGAAAATACAAGTGTTATGCATGGAACTTTAGATACACTTCTCCTTAATGCAACCGCTGTGTCAGATTTTTAAAAAACTTTACAGAAAAGCATACCATGCAATAATCTGAGTACGGAGTTTAGAGCCCAAACCAGCCAAAATAAATATCTGCCATGTTGTGCAGTCAACATTAGTCAGAAATAGCATTATAAATATTCACTTACCTTTGATGATCTTCATCAGAATGCACTCCCAGGAATCCCAGTTCCACAACAAATGTTTGATTTGTTTGATAAAGTTAATCATTTATGTCCATATACCTCCTTTTGTTAGGGCTTTTGGTAAACAAATCGAAACACGCTTGCAACTTCCAGGGGAAAGGTCGGATGAAAATTCCAAAAAGTTAGAATACTGGTCGTAGAAAAATATCAAACGTTGTATAGAATCAATCTTTAGGATGTTTTTATCATAAATGTTCAATAATGTTCCAACTGGAGAATTCCATTGTCTGTAGAAAAGCCATAGAACGAGAGCTGACTCTCTCGTGACTGCGCGTCACAAGCCTGTGACACTCTGCCAGACGATTGACTCAACGAGCCCTCATTTCCCCCTCCTATATAGTAGAAGCCTCAAGCAAGTTTCTAAAGACAGTTGACATCTAGTGGAAGCCTTAGGAAGTGCAATTTGACCCCATAGACACTGTGTATTCGATAGGCCAAGCTTTGAAAAACTACAAACCTCAGATTTCCCACTTCCTGGTTGGATTTTTCTCAGGTTTTCGCCTGCCATATGAGTTCTGTTATACTCACAGACATCATTCAAACAGTTTTAGAAACTAGAGAGTGTTTTCTATTCTACTAATACTA
Source organism: Oncorhynchus mykiss (assembly GCF_013265735.2). Classification (NCBI taxonomy): domain Eukaryota; kingdom Metazoa; phylum Chordata; class Actinopteri; order Salmoniformes; family Salmonidae; genus Oncorhynchus; species Oncorhynchus mykiss. The sequence continues at coordinate 55,766,231 of NC_048587.1, forward strand.
TGCATATATTAGCATCTGGAACTCAGTAGGAGGGAGTTTACTCTGGGCACGCTTTTCATCCAAAAGTGAAAATGCTGCCCCCTATCCCAAAGACGTTTTAACAGAAGACTTGTTACAATGATGCATATCAAGCAACAATTATCTTTTAAATTGCATGAATCATAGAATTACTAAATGAATATCATATACAATGATTCCACCAAAAAATAAGATGAAATAATAAATCACGGGTAACCATTTATATAGGAAGTGAAAACAGGGGACTACCAGATCAATGAAAATCACTCACCAAAAAACTTATTTGAAACAAAACCAGACAAAAATATGACTGTTGCTGGTAGCCTAGGCCACGTGTTCCCAACTCTTTTCCTTGCTGTACCACCAACTGAATAAAATAAAACATTCAACAACAATAAAAATCACAATATTATTCGAATAGTGAAATAATTTCAAATGCCCATCCCTATTTAGGAGTGAGATTGGCATCTACCAAGGTTAGAGACAAGATAATGAGTAGATACCCTGAGTGTACAAAACATCCCATATTTGTCACATCCTGACCATAGTTTACTTTGTATGTTTCTATGTTTTGGTTGGTCAGGGTGTGATCTGAGTGGGCATTCTATGTTACTTGTCTAGTTTGTCCAGTTCTATGTTCGGCCTGATATGGTTCTCAATCAGAGGCAGGTGTTCGTCATTGTCTCTGATTGGGAACCATATTTAGGTAGCCTGGGTTTCACTGTGTGTTTGTGGGTGATTGTTCCTGTCTATGTGTTTTCACCAGATAGGGCTGTTTAGGTTTTCGTTACGTTCATCACGTTCTTTATTTTGTAGTGTTTGTATTGATTCGTGTTTTACGTTTGTTCATTAAAACATGGATCGAAATCTACACGCTGCATTTTGGTCCGACTCTCCTTCTCACCTAGAAAACCGTCACAGAATCACCCACCACCAACGGACCAAGCAGCGTGTCAACAGGCAGCAACAGCAGCGAAAGGAGGAATGGACATGGGAGGACGTTATGGACAGCAGGAGTATGGACTATACTACTTGGGAGGAGATCGACAGGTGGGCGGCCGACCCAGGGAGAGTGCCGGAGCCCGCCTGGGATTCGCTGGAGCAGTGCGAGGAAGGTTATCGTAGAATGGAGGCGGCGAAAGCAGAGAGGCGCTGGTATGAGGAGGCAGCACGGCGACGCGGATGGAAGCCTGAGAGGCAGCCCCAAAAATGTATTGGGGGGGGGCTAACAGGGAGTATGGCTACGCCAGGTAGGAGACCTGGGCAGACTCCCTGTGCTTATCGGGGGGCTAGAGAGACCGGACAGGCACCGTGTTATGCAGTGGTGCGCACGGTGTCTCCGGTGCGGGTGCATAGCCCCGTGCGGTATATTCCAGCTCCGCGTGTCGGCCGGGCTAGATTGAGCGTCGAGCCTAATGCCATGAAGCCGGCTCTACGCATCTGGTCTCCAGTGCGTCTCCTTGAGCCGGCTTACATGGCACCAGCCTTGCGCTCGGTGTCTCCGGTTCGCCTGCATAGCCCAGTGCTGGCTATTCCACCTCGCCGCACTGGCAGGGCGACCGTGAGCATTCAACCAGGTAAGGTTGGGCTGGCTCGGTGCTCAAGAGCTCCAGTGCGCCTGCACGGTCCGGTCTTTCCAGTACCACCTCCACACCCCAGCCCTCCGGTAGCAGCTCCCCGCACCAGGCTTCCTGTGCGTGTCCTCGGCCCAGTACCACCAGTGCCAGCACCACGCATCAGGCCTACAGTGCGCCTCGCCTGTCCAGCGCTGCCGGAGCCTTCCTCCTCTCCAGCGCTGCCGGAGTCTCCCGCCTGTCTAGCGCTGTTAGAGCCTTCCTCCTCTACAGCGCTGCCGGAGTCTCCCGCCTGTTCGGAACTGCCAGTCTGCAAGGAGCTGCCAGTCTGCAAGGAGCTGCCAGTCTGCAAGGAGCTGCCAGTCTGCAAGGAGCTGCCAGTCTGCAAGGAGCTGCCAGTCTGCATAGAGCTGCCAGTCCGCAAGGAGCTGCCAGTCTGCATAGAGCTGCCAGTCTGCAAGGAGCTGCCAGTCTGCAAGGAGCCGCCAGAGCTGCCAGTCTGCAGGATGCCGCCAAAGCTGCCAGTTTGCAATGAGACGCCAGGGCCGCCAGTCAGCATGGAGCAGCCAGGGCCGCCAGTCAGCATGGAGCAGCCAGGGCCGCCAGTCAGCATGGAGCAGCCAGGGCCGCCAGTCAGCATGGAGCAGCCAGAGCAGCCAGTCAGCATGGAGCAGCCAGTCAGCATGGAGCAGCCAGAGTTGCCAGTCAGCATGGAGCAGCCAGAGTTGCCAGTCAGAATGGAGCAGCCAGAGCTGTCAGTCAGCATGGAGCAGCCAGAGCTGTCAGTCAGCATGGAGCAGCCAGTCAGCATGGAGCAGCCAGAGCTGCCAGTCAGCATGGGGCAGCCAGTCAGCATGGAGCAGCCAGAGCTGCCAGTCAACCAGACTCTTCCAGATCTGCCAGTCGACCAGACTCTTCCAGATCTGCCAGTCGACCAGACTCTTCCAGATCTGCCAGTCGACCAGACTCTTCCAGATCTGCCAGTCGACCAGACTCTTCCAGATCTGCCAGTCGACCAGACTCTTCCAGATCTGCCAGTCGATCAGACTCTTCCAGATCTGCCAGTCGACCAGACTCTTCCAGATTTGCCAGTCGACCAGACTCTTCCAGATCTGCCAGTCGACCAGAGTCTTCCAGATTCTCCAGTCAGCCAGGATCTGCTAGATCAAACTACCTGCCTGGGCTTCCTCTCAGTGCTGAGCTTCCTCTCAGTGCTGAGCTACCCATCAGTCCCGAGCTACCTCTGTCCCGAGCTGCCCCTCTGTCCCGAGCGGTCATTAAGGAGGGTAACCTATCTAGGGACGCTAAGGAGGTGGACTAAAACTATTATGGAGTGGGGTCCACGTCCAGCGCCAAAGCCGCCACCGCGGACAGATGCCCACCCAGACCCTCCCCTATAGGTTCAGGTTTTGCGGCCGGAGTCCGCACCTTGGGGGGGGGGGGGGGGGGTACTGTCACACCCTGACCATAGTTTACTTTGTATGTTTCTATGTTTTGGTTGGCCAGGGTGTGATCTGAGTGGGCATTCTATGTTACTTGTCTAGTTTGTCCAGTTCTATGTTGATCTATGCTGATATGGTTCTCAATCAGAGGCAGGTGTTCGTCATAGTCTCTGATTGGGAACCATATTTAGGTAGCCTGGGTTTCACTGTGTGTTTGCGGGTGATTGTTCCTGTCTATGTGTTTTCACCAGATAGGGCTGTTTAGGTTTTCGTTACGTTCATCACGTTCTTTATTTTGTAGTGTTTGTATTGATTCGTGTTTTACATTTGTTCATTAAAACATGGATCGAAATCTACACGCTGCATTTTGGTCCGACTCTCCTTCTCACCTAGAAAACCGTTACAATATTGAGACTGGCAGAACGGGTATTGTATGTGGAGGATGAGGGGTGCAGTAGGTATCTCAGATAGGGGGAGTGAGGGTTTTATAAATAAGCATCAACCAGTGGGTCTTGCGACGGGTAAACAGAGATGACCAGTTTACAGAGGAGTATAGAGTGCAGTGATGTGTCCTATAAGAAGCTTTGGTGGCAAATCTGATACTAAAGATCATCTCACGAGCACCCTTATAATAGCATCTATAAATTACGTCTCTGTAATCAAATCAAATCAAATTGTATTTGTCACATACACATGGTTAGCAGATGTTAATGCGAGTGTATCAAAATGCTTGTGCTTCTAGTTCCGACAATGCAGTAATAACCAACGAGTAATCTAACCTAACAATTTCACAACGACTACCTTATACACACAACACACAAGTGTAAAGGGATGATGAATATGTACATAAAGATATATGAGTGATGGTACAGAACGGCATAGGCAAGATGCAGTAGATGGTATCGAGTACAGTATATAGATATGAGATGAGTACTGTAGGGTATGTAAACATATAAAAGTGGCATTGTTTAAAGTGGCTAGTGATACATGTATTACATAAAGATGGCAAGATGCAGTAGATGGTGTAGAGTACAGTATATACATATGAGATGAGTAATGTAGGGTATGTAAACATTATATTAAGTGTCATTGTTCAAAGTGGCTAGTGATACATTTTTTACATAAATATTTCCATTAAAGTGGCTGGAGTTGAGTCAGTATGTTGGCAGCAGCTACTCAATTTTAGTGATGGATGTTTAACAGTCTGATGGCCTTGAGATAGAAGCTGTTTTTCAGTCTCTTGGTCCCAGCTTTGATGCACCTGTACTGACCTCGCCTTCTGGATGATAGCGGGGTGAACAGGCAGTGGCTCGGGTGGTTGTTGCCCTTGATGATCTTTATGGCCTTCCTGTGACATCGGGTGGTGTAGGTGTCCTGGAGGGCAGGAAGTTTGACCCTGGTGATGCGTTGTGTAGACCTCACTACCCTCTGGAGAGCCTTACGGTTGTGGGCGGAGCAGTTGCCGTACCAGGCGGCGATACAGCCCGACAGGATGCTCTCGATTTTGCATCTGTAAGTTTGTGAGTGCTTTTGGTGACAAGACTAATTTCTTCAGCCTCCTGAGGTAGAAGAGGCTCTGCTGTGCCTTCTTCCCCACTGTCTGTGTGGGTGGACCATTTCAGTTTGTTATTGATGTGTACATCAAGGAACCTAAAACTTTCCACCTTCACTATTGTCCCGTCAATGTGGTTAGGGGTGTGCTCCCTCTGCTGTTTCCTGAAGACCACGATAATCTCCTTTGTTTTGTTGACATTGAGTGTGAGGTTATTTTCCTGACACCACACTCAGAGGGCCCTCACCTCCTCCCTGTAGGCCGTCTCATCGTTGTTGGTAATCAAGCCTACCACTGTAGTGTCGTCTGCAAACTTGATGACTGAGTTGGAGGCATGCATGGCCACTCAGTCGTGGGTGAACAGGGAGTACAGGAGAGGGCTCAGAATGCATCCGTGTGGGGCCCCAGTGTTGAGGATCAGCGGTGTGGAGATGTTGTTACCTACCCTCACCACCTGGGGGTGGCCCATCAGGATGTCCTGTACCCAGTTGCACAGGGCGGGGGCGAGACCCAGGGTCTCGAGCTTGATGACGAGTTTGGAGGGACCTATGGTGTTAAATGCTGAGCTGTAGTCGATGAACAGCATTCTCACAAAGGTATTCCTCTTGTCCAGATGGGTCAGGGCAGTGTGGTGGCGATTGCGTTGTCTGTGGACCTATTGGGGTGGTAAGCAAATTGGAGTGGGTCTAGGGTGTCAGGTAGGGTGGAGGTAATATGTTCCTTGACTAGTCTCTCAAAGCACTTCATGATGACTGAAGTGAGTGCTACTAGTAGTCGTTTATCTCAGTTACCTTAGCTTTCTTGGGAACAGGAACAATGGGGACCCTCTTGAAGCATGTGGGAACAGCAGACTGGGATAGGGATTGATTGAATATGTCCGTAATCACACCAGCCAGCTGGTCTGCGCATGCTCTGAGGACGCGGCTGGGAATGCCGTCTGGGCCTGCAGCCTTGCGAGAGTTAACACGTTTAAATGTTTTACTCCCGTTGGTTGCAGTGAAGGAGAGTCCAGCAGGTTTTGGCAGCGGGCCGTGACAGTGGCACTGTATTGTCCTCAAAGGGAGTAAAGAAGTTGTTTTGTCTGTCGGTGAGCACGACATCCTGGTCTGCGACGGGGCTGGTTTTCTTTTTGTAATCAGCGATTGACTGTAGACCCTGCCACATACCTCTTGTGTCTGAGCCGTTGAATTACGACTCTACTTTGTCTCTCTACTGACGCTTAGCTTGTTTGATTGCCTTGCGGAGGGAATAGCTACACTGTTTGTATTCGGTCATGTTTCCGGTCACCTTGCCCGGGTCACCTTACCCTGGTTAAAAGCAGTGGTTTGCGCTTTCAGTTTTGCTCGAATGCTGCCGTCAATCCACAGTTTCTGGTTTGGGAATGTTTTAATAGTTGCTGTGGGTACGACATCGCCGATGCACTTGCTAATAAATTTGCTCACCGAATCGGCGTATTCGTCAATGTTGTTGTTTGACGCAATGCGGAACATATCCCAATTCACATGATCGAAGCAATCTTGAAGCGTGTAATCAGATTGGTTGGACCACATCTAGCATGGGTAGGATGGTCATCTGAATCATGGTTAGTTTGGCAGCTGGGGCGGAAGAGGAGCGATTACCATAGAGGAAACCAAGTCTAGATTTAACCTTAGCCTGCAGATTGATAATGCTTCCCACAGTTGTGTCAATATGGCTTGATGTCCTTTGGGTGGTGGTCCATTCTTGAAACACATCGGAAACTGTTGAGCATGAAAAACCCAGCAGCGTTGCAGTTCTTGAGACAAACCGGTGTGCCTATTATCTTCTACCATATCCCGTTAAAAGGTACTTAAATCTTTTGTCTTGTCCATTCACCGTCTGATTGGTACATACACAATCCATGTCTCAGTTGCCTCAAAGCTTAAACATCCTTTAACCTGTCTCCTCCCCTTCATCTACACTGATTAAAGCGGATTTAACAAGTTACATCAATAGGGCTCATAGCTTTCACCTGGATTCACCTGTGTCATGGAGAGAGCAGGTGTTCTTAATGTTTTATCCACTCAGTGTAAGTATAGTGTATATGAAACGTTTTGTGTTTTTTTTAAATCTATTTTTAAATACTTTGTCCATTTCAAAGAGAAATGGACAGCTGCCTCTCAGTTCTATTTCCATGTATGCACACACACACACACACACACACACACACACACACACACACACACACACACACACACACACACACACACACACACACACACACACACACACACACACACACACACACACACACACACACACACACACACACACACACACAACCCTCTACCCGCCAACCCAACCCTCTCCCTGCCAACCCAGTTGATCCCTCTACCTCCCACTCCATGATGTGGTTCTGTCCTTGTGCTGTTCTTGTCTATTAATGTTCTGTATGATGTCATGTGTCATGTTTTGTGTGGACCCCAGGAAGAGTAGCTGCTGCTTTTGCAACCTCTAATGGGGATCCTAATACAATACTAAAATACCAATTAGACACTACAGTATTTGAAAAGAGGCCAACGTTCAACAGGAAGATTGTTGCCTCTAGACAAGCCTCTTCATCATTCAGGATGAACTCTGTCCCACCTGGATATGACGTGAAGCATCTGGTCAGAGAGCTGTACTGGGAAGGAGAGACATTTTTTGTACAAATGGCTTATTGCTCTTAATTGGGGCCTCGTATTATTGACGTAGCCACTCAGCTTCACTGATTCGTTAGGGGGACGTACATAGGGAAAATAGCCAGTTCTCATTGAGAAGCAGTTTCCTTCAAATGTTATAGTGCTCTATATGATTATGTGGTAGCTGAGGAGGCAGATAAACAGAATGAGCCCAGTATACTCCTGCATGTCAGCTGGCTTGGGTCTTTCCTGGCCTTGGACACACAGGCAGTCAGTCAACGGGAAATTGTTTCATTATTTGGATGCCTTGCAGAAACTGGTGCCTTAAAGTCCTTTCAGCTCGGCTGAGCTGCAGTCACCAGGGCAACGATAAAACCTTCTCTGATGTTCACATCGGTGTAGACCATTAGGATTGGTCAACAAGCCTCTTCCTGTGACAAGTGGCCTGCTGAACATCGAGAGGGTCGTTCCCTTTCTCTGAAGGTCAACAAGGCTGCAGTGTGTTCCGCGATCGACCCTTAGCCTGCCACACACACAATACTAAATCCCCTAATAGTGCTTCTCTACTCTCTTAGATAAATCCCAATACCTGAGCCCAATGACCATAGACTACGGTCTTTCAATCTGCTGCACAATGACATTGACACACTTGATAATAAAAGCATAGCTTAGACTGTAGAGGTTGGGTAACATACATACTGACATATGTAGCCATATGTACTAGAACCGCTCTGCAATTAACCTTTGTCTGATTCCTTTCCCCTACTCCATTTGATTCAAAGAGTTTGAGTGTGTTTTAACTTGTAGTACGGGTCTGACTCACTAAGAGCATCCAGCTAACACTCTAGCCAATGGTTTTGGATTGAGTCATTCAGGTTTCTTTCCTGTGGTGCTGCTGGCTCATTGTCGTGAATCTGTAAAATCGGTAGAATACTTAGTCTTCTAGCCTGTAGTATTTACTTGCTATAATTTTCCTGAGTTTCTACAAGGCTGTAGTCGTTCTTGGCTTGATTCGTGAGTGAGTTCAGAATATGTGAGGCCTGTAGTATTAGCATTATTCTGAGAGGAATTGTTATTTAGTCTGTGGAACATACAGTGTCTAAAGCCGGTCTAAAGCCGGGTCTAAAGCCGGTCTAAAGCCGGGTCTAAAGCCGGTCTAAAGCCGGTCTGAAGCCGGTCTAAAACCGGGTCTAAAGCTGGTCTAAAGCCGGTGTAAAGCCGGTCTAAAGCCAGGTCTAAAGCCGGTCTTAAGCCGGGTCTAAAGCCGGTCTACTGCCGGGTCTAAAGCCAGGTCTAAAGCCGGTCTAAAGCCGGGTCTAAAGCCGGGTCTAATGCCGGGTCTAAAGCCGGGTCTAAAGCCGGTCTAAAGCCGGGTCTGAAGCCGGGTCTAAAGCCGGTCTGAAGCCGGTCTAAAGCCGGTCTAAAGCCGGGTCTAAAGCCGGGTCTAATGCCGGGTCTAAAGCCGGGTCTAATGCCGGGTCTGAAGCCGGGTCTGAAGCCGGGTCTGAAGCCGGTCTGAAGCCGGTCTAAAGCCGGTCTAAAGCCGGGTCTAAAGCCGGTCTAAAGCCGGGTCTAAAGTCAGGTCTAAAGTGGTATTGTTTAGACAGGCTTTTGTGCAGCGTGAACTCTTACCATAGAGATGGTGTGCTGCTCTGCAGTCTAAAACTCACACAGCTCTATTAATTAGCTGTTTGAAGCTGTTAGTGGAGCTCCCACTGCTGTACTAATTAATAACACCATTGCCGTTGACAACAGGAAACATAGAAAATCTCCCTATTCGAAAGCCCTATTAAAGCTCTTAGCATTCCAGTGTGTCAGAGAAGAGACTCAGCACAGCTATATTTATATAATTTTGTTGCAACGCTCTAATCGTATCATCAGCTCAGGCTACCGTTGCCATCGTTGTTGTAATTCCAGGTCTCAATGCACATACTGACAATATCATCCAACAATTTTCTTTTACTCACGCTATTTACATAATTAGAATTCAACATCAACTTTCCTACCATTGTATTGTAGCTGTCTGGAAAGCATTTGAAAATAATATTATCTTACAGTTAGAATGTGTTTCACCTGTCATTGACTGAGATAATGATACCGAGAAGGGTTGACTAATACAGTTAGAATGTGTTTTACCTGTCATTGACTGAGATAATGATACTGAGGAGGGTCGACTAGTACAGTTAGAATGTGTTTTACCTGTCATTGACTGAGATAATGATACCGAGGAGGGTTGACTAGTACAGTTAGAATGTGTTTCACCTGTCATTGACTGAGATAATGATACAGAGGAGGGTTGACTAGTACAGTTAGAATGTGTTTCACCTGCCATTGACTGATATAATGATACCGAGGACGGTTGACTAGTACAGTTAGAATGTGTTTTACCTGTCATTGACTGAGATAATGATACAGAGGAGGGTTGACTAGTACAGTTAGAATGTGTTTCACCTGCCATTGACTGAGATAATAATACAGAGGAGGGTTGACTAGTACAGTTAGAATGTGTTTTACCTGTCATTGACTGAGATAATGATACAGAGGAGGGTTGACTAGTACAGTTAGAATGTGTTTTACCTGTCATTGACTGAGATAATGATACAGAGGAGGGTTGACTAGTACAGTTAGAATGTGTTTTACCTGTCATTGACTGAGATAATGATACAGAGGAGGGTTGACTAGTACAGTTAGAATGTGTTTTACCTGTCATTGACTGAGATAATGATACTGAGGAGGGTTGACTAGTACAGTAGTGGAATCAGATGGCTAGGTCACAGGAATGCTTACCACAGAGGAGGAAAGGAGAAAAGAGGAGAGTGTTCTTGGTTAATGACCACACTTGTGCGTTATGGTAGCACCAAACTGGGCTGAGCACTGGTAATGAGGCGCAGCGGAGGCCAGTCAGAGTGGTATAATGGATGCTAGCGGGGGGGGGGTGTTGTTAGAGCTGGCTATAATGGTGTGGCCACTCTAAAAATGACAGGCCAGGCACAAGGTGGGGAGGGCTGGGGCTGGGGGTCATGGCAGGGGCTGAAATGGGGGATATATTTTATTCTGGTCAGAGTAATTTCCTGTAATGTCAAGGAAATATAATGACAGCATTGACAGAACCAGGTGAAATAAAAAAGAAGAGCAACTTTCTTTTGTGAAAAATTGTCCGGAACACTTGATGGAACTCTGCTAGCCATTCCCCCCTACAGAGTTCCACCAAGTGTTCTGGACAATTTCTAAACAAAGGTGCTGTTGTATTATATTACATATGGTTTTCTCCACATGCTGTCATTATAATGTTATCTTGCCATTATAGGCAATTACTTTTACCAGAACAAAAGAACGCTCTTGTGTACATTAAGGTTATTAACTTGCGATTGGTCCATTTACATTCAGTACTATAGAGCCTAATTTCTTCAACAAGCTCTCACAGTCTTACTGCAGAATTTTTTTCTTTTTGTTGCTCCTGTGTTGTTCCAGTCATCCAAACATCAAATTTCGAACTTAAAAGAATCTCCACCCAAAAATGATCTGATTGCTGACATTCCAAACATTTTGGGACGATATCAACAAAGGACTAATGAAACAAATATCAATATATAGTTTTGGGGTGTAATTTTCCTTTAAGGGTTAAGTTTAGGCACTCATTGTGAATGGTTAAGGTAAGAGTTGAGGTTTGGGATAGGGTTAACCAAAAATAAAATAAAAACTGTGTCCACGACTGGGATCGAACACACAACCTTCTGATCCAAAAGTAACGTAATTATGCCCATCCACAAGTCTATAGCAAAACCCAAGCCTACTTGATGGTAATTGCGCTCACTGTTGCCCCTAGTGGATGCTTTTGGAGGCATTTTTTCCTCAGCACATCAATAGACGTCCAATTTTGACATCAATCTTGAACAACCTGGCTGAATTTCATGTGGTATTGGTTTGCATAGGGTTAGCATTGTTAAGACACAATTGAAAAATGCATAAATATGTAATAATGGCATGATGCCTGAATGACGTAGAAGACTGTTTACAAAATAACTCAATGGGAAAATAAACATCAATATTCTTAAGCGCTCCTCAGTCACATCATTAAACAGAGGTGTGCTGTCAACAAAACATATTGATGAACTCATGAACACGTCAGGTCAACAACTTGAACATCTGTCATAAATGGACAAAATGGTGGATAAAGGAATGGGGTTTAATGGGAGTTAGCTCCTAAACACTTCCTACATTTGACCCTGCAGCCAGTAGCAGTCTGCTCCCACACATCAAACACCTCATAAGGAAATGTCCAATGACTGACAAAAACAATCCAATAGTCTTTGATGACAAGCTACTGTACAAATACATCACAAAGGTCTGTGTACTGCAGCCAAGAGGTACATACCGACTCTGTGTGTTTTCTGTAACTCAGACAGCAGGAGGACTTCCTGCCAGAAGGGCTGTGTTTCCTGTGCTCTGGGGCAGCATTAGTGTGCAGTGCAAGGCCTTATTGTGAATGGCACATACTGGGTTTCATCTACAACCTCTGGTGAACCAGGTCTCATTAAAGGGGCAATCAGCACTTGAAAAAATAACAAAGCGTTTACCTGCCCCTGTTTTGGTAAAAAGCTGAGGGATGTAATCACTCTCAAATTCATAGACAGAGCTAGGGATGCAAGGACTGCCCATTCATGATAGCAACATTCTAGTTTTACATTTACTTTGTATACAAACATTGGAGTAAAACAAACCTATATTTTGGGTTCTGATAGGGGTACGACAGTTACGCTAAGCTCATGAGGTAAGTAATATAAGTAATATTCTTCAACAATAAATGGGTACATATCATAAATTTAGAAGTCAAAACATGTATGTAGCAACTACAGATTGCCCCTTTAAGGCCTCTCAACCTACTCATCTACACATGCCTTCAGAAAGTTTTCACATCCCTTGACTTTTTCACATATTGTTGTGTTGCAGTCGGATTTTAAAATAGATTGAATTGCGATTTTGTGTCATTGGCAAGTGGATTTACATTTGTAGACATTTTTGCAAAAAAAAAAAAAAAGTAAGATTAAATGTCTTGAGTCAATAGTTAGTCAACCCCTTTGTTTCGGCAAGCCTAAATAAGTTCAGGAGTAAAAATGTGCTTATCAAGTCACATAATAAATTGCATGGACTCACTCTGTGTGCAATAACAGTGTTTAAAAAACGTATTTGGGATTGGTGTCCCTTCCACGGGACAGTTGAGCTTACGTAGGCTAATGTGATTAGTATGAGGTTGTAAGTCACAAGAACATTTCCCAGGACATAGACATATCTGATATTGGCAGAAAGCTTAAATTCATCTTAATCTAACTGCACTGTCCAATTTACAGTAGCTATTAGAGTGAAATAATATCATGCTATTGTTTTCTGGAGAGTGCACAATTTTAAACATAAAAGGTTATTAATAAATAAATTAGGCATATTTGGACAGTTTTGATACAACATTTTGAACAAAAATGCGATGGTTGCTGGATCAGTCTAAAACTTTGAACATATGCTGCTTCCATCAAGTGGCCAAAATTTGTTACTCCACAATATTAACCTAAATGACAGAGTGAAAAGAAGGAAGCCTGTACAGAATACAGATATTCCAAAACATGCTTCCTGTTTGCAATAAGACGCTGGAATTCAACTGCAAACATGTGGCAAAGAAATGTACTTTAACTTTAACTTTAACTTAACTTTACTGAATACAAAGTGTAATGTTTGGGGCAAATTCAATACAACACATCACTGAGTTCCACTCTTTAGATGTTCAAGTGTGGTGAAGGCTGCATCATGTTGTGGGTATGCTTGTCATTGGCAAGGACTAGGGTGTTTTATTAGAATAAAAATAAACAGAATAGAGCTCAGGACAGGTAAAATCCGAGAGGAAAACCTGGTTCAGTTTGCTTTCCAGAAGACACTAAGAGACAAATTCACCTTTCAGCAGGACAATAATTTAAAACACAAGGCCAAATATACACTGGATTTGCTTACTGATATTGGATATTCCTAAGTAGCCTGGTTACAGTTTTGACTTAAATCTGCTTGAAAATCTATGGCAAGACTTGAAAATGGCTGAACAACAACCAACTTGGCAGAGCTTGAAGAATTAAAAAAATAATAATGTGCAAACATTGTACAATCCTGGTATGCAAAGCTCTTAAATACTTACCCAGATAGGCTCACAGCTGTAATTTCTGCCAAATCAAATCAAATCAAATTGTATTTTTCACATGCGCCGAATACAACAGGTATTCATTCGTATGTCATGCCCTGATCTGTTTCACCTGTCTTTGTGATTGTCTCCACCCACCTCAATGTGTCTCCTGTTTTCCCCATTAGTCCCTGGTGTATTTATCCCTGTTTCCTGTCTCTCTGTGCCAGTTTGTCTTGTTTTGCCATGTCAACCAGCGTTTCTCCTAGCTCCTTTTTTTCCCAGTCTCTGTATTTTCCTGGCCCTCTTTGGTTTGAGCCTTGCCTGTCCTGACGCCGTGTCCACCTGCCTAACCACTCTGCCTGTTCTGACCTTGAGCCTTCCTATACCCTTGTACTGCTTGGACTCTGACCTGTTCACTGAACCCCTTCCTGTCCTGACCTCGAGCCTGCCTATTGCCTGGTACTGTTTTGACTCTGACCTGGTTTATGAACTCTCGCCTGTCCCCGACCTGCCTTTTGCCTACCCCTTTTGGTATAATGCATATCGGTGCTCAATCATCTGCCTCGTGGGTCTGCATGTGGGTCTCGCCTTGTGCCCTGATAGTAGACCTTCGAGTGAAATGCTTACTTACAAGCCCTTAACCAACAATGCAGTTTTAAGAAAAGGTAGGTGTTAAGAAAGTATTTACTAAATAAACTGAAGTAAACAATAAAACATTTGAAAAATAACTATTAATTAAAGAGCAACAATAAAAGAAGAGTAATGAGGCTATATACAGGGGGTTCCGGTACAGGGTCAATGTGGAGGCTATATACAGGGGGTACCGGTACAGGGTCAATGTGGAGGTGCACCGGTTATTCGAGGTAATTGAGGTAATATGTACATGTAGGTAGAGTTAAAGTGACTATGCATAGATAATTAACAGAGAGTAGCAACAGTGTAAAAGGGGGAGGGTCAATGCGAATAGTCTGGGTAGACATTTGGTTAGCTGTTCAGGAGTCTTATGGCCTGGGGTTAGAAGCTGTTAAGAAGCCTTTTGGACAGAGACTTGGCGCTGCGGTACCACTTGTTTTTAGGGCCTTCCCCAGTGATTGTAACATGTATTGACCAGGGGTGTGAATACTTATGTAAATTAGATATATACTGTATGTTTTCACTATAATTATGGGGTATTGTATGTAGATGGGTGAGAAAAAGCAGGCTGTAACACAACAAAATGTGGAATAAGACCAGTCTCTCAGTGCACAGCTGTGTGGGCTGATCAGCCTGATTATGACCCCCTCTTCAACAGTCCAACAGCTATAGATGAGTTATAGACACCTTATGCCCTATGTCCAATATATGTGATAACGTGATATCAACTCTCTTGAAATATCGACTCTCTTAAAATTTCTCGGCGGATCAAAATATGATCCTGTAAATCCAGGATTATACTTTCATTTTCAGATTGCTCTATATATTGTTGACAGGCATGATAAATCACATGTACGTGAACTCCCTTTCTGTGTGATCTGAGGAAAGTGCAGGGATTCAGCCGGGAGAGAGAGTGAACGCCGCCACCTTTTGTGGGAGAAATCACGTCTGAAAATGGAGCCCGGGCGAGAGCTCGCCTGTCACAGACCTCAATGCCAGCATTATGTAAATCTTGGACTTTCCCTGATGTAAAGCTGAATAGAAACACGTTAATGACGTGTGTATATATAAAAAGCTCCCTGACTCCTTCAGATTGCAGCCGCAGCTCCAGTAATTACGTTGACAAATTAATGGTAGAGAATTAGTTGTCCATTAACAGTGTGTTATGCACTACCCTGGCATATAAAATGACTCCCAAATAGTGGAGTGAGAGAGATAGAGAGAGACGGAGGAGAGTGGGAATGAATTCCAGAAGCTCAGATTCTGAGAGAAGTCTTATGATTGACATTTTGTACTGGGAGAAATCCAAGCAGCGTGCATATGTGTAGATGGGTGCACATCGAAGTTTCTAATGATGTTATAGAAGGCTGGATGTCAAACACAGAGGCTCTGGCTCTCTCTCTGTAACACACACACACACACTCACTTTGAGGCTTTTGTACCAATGACAGTAGGAAACATTTCTATTTCCCTGACAGTTAGTTTAGTATAGGCAGATCTCTGCATTAAGTGAGATGGAGTATATGAGAGCGAAGTCAATTCTACCACCTGGTATTTTTTGTTGTTGCAGTTTATTTGTTAGTACCACTGCCTTGATAGCCAGTGTTGCTGCTCAGAGCTTTTCAAGTTTTAAACATCAATAAATAAAGTTCAAATAAACATATAGTTATATATTTTCTTCTGAGAAATGTAATTCAGATGTCAAACCCGTCTTTCTTTCTGTCTTCATCTCAGTCCTTTCCTTCCATTGTTCCCTTTGTTCTCTCTGCTGTTCCTTTATTGAGCGAGACATCGTCGCACAGGGAAGAAAATATGACGTGCTTTCAGAGCCATCCCTCCGTGTCCCGGTTCGAGTGGCTGTCATGTCTATAGCGCTGCACTGACAGCTCCCACTGTATGGGAACACCCCCAGTCCATGCTGTCTGCTGTCCGTCAATCTGTCTGCTGGCTCTCTCTCTCTGCCTTTCGTCTACAGCTCCTCGTATCACATCTCTCTTATAGTACATTATCACATTATATTCCACTCTCTTACACATCACAGTCACATCAGCCATGACATTAGCTATATCGCTCCATAATGTTGTCACAACTTCCATTATACTAATCATATATTGTACCAGATTCCCAGCTTGACCTCTCACCATATTACTTCCATAACCCCCATCTCTAAAGCAGACGTCACGATGGGCAAACTAAATGCTGTGGTCGAGTGTTATATTACAACTGTTCTAATTCTCATGAATGACGAACACACAGCGATCAGCAATTTAGAATGGATCCAGGTCTGGTTCAGGGTATTCAAGTAGAAGGGGCTTGTTGTGTTCTTTAGTAGTATTCTCATAGAAAGGGCTTATTGTGTTCTCTAGTAGTATTCACATGGACAGGGCTTGTTGTGTACTCTAGTAGTATTCTCATAGAAAGGGCTTATTGTGTTCTCTAGTTGTATTCACATGGACAGGGCTTGTTGTGTTCTCTAGTTGTATTCACATGGACAGGGCTTGTTGTGTTCTCTAGTACTATTCACCTAGAAGGGGCTTGTTGTGTTCTTTAGGGGGGGGGGGGGCAATGCAAATAGTCTGGGTCGCCATTTGGTTAGCTGTTCAGGAGTCTTATGGCTTGGGGTTAGACAAACCTTGTTGTGCGGTAGCAGAAAATACAGTCCATGACATGGGTGGCTGGAATCTGGCAATTTTTAGAGCCTTCCCCAGTGATTGACCAGGGGTGTGAATACTTATGTAAATTCGATATCTCTGTTTTCACTATAATTATGGGGTATTGTATGTAGATGGGTGAGAAAAAGCAGGCAACAAAAAACACAACAAAATGTGGAATAAGACCAGTCTCTCAGTGCACAGCTGTGTGGGCTGATGAGCCTGACCCCCTCTTCAACAGTCCAACAGCTATAGATGAGTTATGCCTTATGCCCTATGTCCAATATATGTGATAACGTGATATCAACTCTCTTGAAATATCGACTCTCTTAAAATTTCTCGTCGGATAAAAATATGATCCTGTAAATCCAGGATTATACTTTCATTTTCAGATTGCTCTATATATTGTTGACAGGGGCTTGTTGTGTTCTTTAGTAGTATTCAGATAGACGGGGCTTGTTGTGTTCTCTAGTAATATTCACAGAGAGGAGGCTTGTTGTGTTCTGTAGTAGTATTCACATAGTGGCTTGTTGTGTTCTCTAGTAGTATTCACATAGAAGGGGCTTGTTGGGTTCTCTAGTAGAATTCCCCTAGAAGGGGCTTGTTGTGGTCTTTAGTAGTATTCACATAGAATGGGCTTGTTGTGTTCTCTAGTAGTATTCACATAGACGGGGCTTGTTGTGTTCTCTAGTAGTATTCATATAGAAGAGGCTTGTTGTGTTCTCTAGTAGTATTTACATAGAAGGGGCTTGTTGTGTTCTCTAGTAGTATTCACATAGAAGGGGCTTGTTGTGTTCTGTACTAGTATTCACATAGAAGGGGCTTGTTGTGTTCTCTAGTAGTATTCGCATAGAAGGGGCTTGTTGTGTTCTTTAGTAGTATTCACCTAGAAGGAAACAAAAAAAGGAGCAGGGGCTATTTGGCCAGCCCCCTCTGCTCCTGTCCAATCAATGGGATTCTGTCAGTTATGTAGGACCCCGCTGTAGTAGTAGGAATGCCTTGAGGGACAAGGGAGCCACACAAATTAAAGGCGTCATTTCACCTCTTTGCCTCCTCTTCATGCATCCAGACTGTTGACAAAGATGTGCTAGGGAAAAAGTCAGTTGCTCAAAGCCTCGTTCAGAGAAGCCACTAACACTGGGGGGGGGATTGTCCTTCAGAGGGCCACACAACAAGAAGACATAGGTCACTGTAATACTAGGTGAGGGAGCCCTGGTATCTCAAATAGACATGGACGGAATACTCCATTATGGTATATTGAAAGCTGCACTTGCACTGTACTGGTGGGTCTCATATAGGAAGAGGGATAACATGCTGGTATTACATAAGAGATGCATACCACCTGCATTATATCCTTACAGCCAGTACTCACACAGACTTAAATTGTCCAAAATACTTTCTTTAAACTAAATTCTTAATCCAGGACAATTTTTTATATTTCATTGTGTGTGCCAAACCTATCTGTCTGCATTCAAGTAGAGGTCATATTGTTTGTTGTCAATCTCGATGACAGTTTGGCAACACAGCTTAGGCAGAGGCCTCTGAAATTTAGGGACATGGCATATGGGATTTTGAATTAAATGACATCCATAATGGTAAACATTGACGGATGGAATTGGTTTGTTTCCATTGGGGTGAGATTGGTACACTTGCGATAAGTGGTCCATTGCAGTAAAGACATTGCAGTGTCCTGTTGGAGAATACTACTAATAATGCCCTTAAACAGGACCCTTTGTGCGACCTGCTATTCTCAGGCTGCAAAATTAGGCTTCCCTTTTCCCTTCTTTCTTTGGCCTCTCCTTTCTATTTCGGTAAACTACCATGTGAAGTGGTTCATTACTGCTCCTTGCCACTTCAGGCAGTGGCCCGGGCCATTCCCAGCACTCCAGCTATGTAACTCCCAGCTGAAGGAAAACATGGCACACAAAGGTCTTGTTACCACTTCCTATGTGAAATTAGCAGCTTTCATTCTTGAAGGTACAACTCAAATTACCTATCATTGAGGAGGATGCGCACATAGCCCACAATGTGGCCCCATCTCGCCACTGGCATTCTACAGGGCCCGTAGTACCTCACTAATTAAGACTAAGATGCTTTACTCTCCTCCTGCGTCTGAAGGCATTTATTTATCTCATACTAAGAGACTTTTCCCACTTTTCCTCTTCTCCAGAACACTGAGACACAGAAGAGCTGCTTGGAGATG
Source organism: Oncorhynchus mykiss (assembly GCF_013265735.2). NCBI lineage: Eukaryota > Metazoa > Chordata > Actinopteri > Salmoniformes > Salmonidae > Oncorhynchus > Oncorhynchus mykiss. Next base: position 55,785,103 of record NC_048587.1, read on the forward strand.
TGCTGGTATGATTCCTCCAATGCTGTTACCACCTTCAAGACCTCTGGGCTCCGCCCGCTTCAGATGCATTGTTTGCTTCTTGAGAATTCTTCCTCCTGTCCAAAGGTTGCTGGAGAAGGGAACAGCAGGCTACAGAACAGGATAGGCTGGGATGGTTCTAAGGGGAACGGATGAGAGGGGTGGAGGGATGGGGTGGTTAAATCCTTGGGTGTGACGAATGATTGAGAAAAGGAAACATATTGTTGACAATGGTTAGCTTACTACAAACCACTGTACAACTTCACACTACCTAGCCTACTACAAACCACTGTACAACTTCACACTACCTAGCCTACTACAAACCACTATACAACTTCACACTACCTAGCCTACTACAAACCACTGTACAACTTCACACTACCTAGCATACTACAAACCACTGTACAACTTCACACTACCTAGCCTACTACAAACCACTATACAACTTCACACTACCTAGCCTACTACAAACCACTGTACAACTTCACACTACCTAGGCTACTACAAACCACTATACAACTTCACACTACATAGCCTACTACAAACCACTATACAACTTCACACTACCTAGCCTACTACAAACCACTGTACAACTTCACACTACCTAGCCTACTACAAACCACTATACAACTTCACACTACCAAGCCTACTACAAACCACTGTACAACTTCACACTACCTAGCCTACTACAAACCACTATACTACTTCACACTACCAACCTACTACAAACCACTATACTACTTCACACTACCAACCTACTACAAACCACTATACTACTTCACACTACCAACCTACTACAAACCACTATACTACTTCACACTACCTAGCCTACTACAAACCACTATACTACTTCACACTACCAACCTACTACAAACCACTATACTACTTCACACTACCAACCTACTACAAACCAATACACAACTTCACACTACCAACCTACTACAAACCACTATGCTACTTCACACTAACAACCTACTACAAACCACTATACAACTTCACACTACCTAGCCTACTACAAACCACTATACTACTTCACACTACCTAACCTACTACAAACCAATACACAACTTCACACTACCTAGCCAAATACAAACCACTACACTACTTCACACTACCTAGCCTACTACAAACCAATACACAACTTCACACTACCTAGCCCACTACAAACCACTATACAACTTCACACTTCCTAGCCTACTACAAACCACTACACTACTTCACACTACCAACCTACTACAAACCACTACAATACTTCACACTACCAACCTTCTAAAAAACACTATGCTACTTCACACTACCTAGCCTACTACGGACCACTATACAACTTCACACTACCTAGCCCACTACGGACCACTACACTACTTCACACTACCTAGCCATCTACAAACCACTATACAACTTCACACTACCAACCTACTACAAACCAATACACAACTTCACACTACCTAGCCTACAACAAACCACTATACAACTTCACACTACCTAGGCTACAACAAACCACTATACAACTTCACACTACCAACCTACTACAAACCACTATACAACTTCACACTACCTAGCCTACAACAAACCACTATACAACTTCACACTACCTAGCCTACTACAAACCACTATACAACTTCACACTACCTAGCCTACTACAAACCACTATACAACTTCACACTACCAACCTACGACAAACCACTACACTACTTCACACTACCTAGCCTACTACAAACCACTATACTACTTCACACTACCTAACCTACTACAAACCAATACACAACTTCACACTACCTAGCCAAATACAAACCACTACACTACTTCACACTACCTAGCCTACTACAAACCAATACACAACTTCACACTACCTAGACTACTACAAACCACTATACTACTTCACACTACCTAGCCAACTACAAACCACTATACAACTTCACACTACCTAGCCTACTACAAACCACTATACTACTTCACACTACCTAGCCAAATACAAACCACTATATTACTTCACACTACCTAGCCAACTACAAACCACTATACAACTTCACACTACCTAGCCTACTACGAAACACTATACTACTTCACACTACCTAGCCTACTACAAACCACTATACAACTTCACACTACCTAGCCTACTACAAACCACTATACTACTTCACACTACCTAGCCAAATACAAACCACTATATTACTTCACACTACCTAGCCAACTACAAACCACTATACAACTTCACACTACCTAGCCTACTACGAAACACTATACTACTTCACACTACCTAGCCTACTACAAACCACTATACTACTTCACACTACCTAGCCAAATACAAACCACTATACTACTTCACACTACCTAGCCAAATACAAACCACTATATTACTTCACACTACCTAGCCAACTACAAACCACTATACAACTTCACACTACCAACCTACTACGAACCACTACAATACTTCACACTACCAACCTACTACAAACCACTATGCTACTTCACACTACCTAGCCTACTACAAACCACTATACAACTTCACACTACCTAGCCTACTACGAAACACTATACTACTTCACACTACCTAGCCTACTACAAACCACTATACAACTTCACACTACCTAGCCTACTACAAACCACTATACTACTTCACACTACCTAACCTACTACAAACCAATACACAACTTCACACTACCTAGCCCACTACAAACCACTGTACAACTTCACACTACCTAGCCTACTACAAACCACTATGCTACTTCACCATACCTAGCCTACTACGAACCACTATACTACTTCACACTACAAAACTACTACAAACCACTACACCACTTCACACTACCAACCTACTACAAACCACTATACTACTTCACCATACCTAGCCTACTACAAACCAATACACAACTTCACACTACCTAGCCTACTACATACCGCTATGCTACTTCACCATACCTAGCCTACTACAAACCACTATACTACTTCACACTACCTAGCCTACTACAAACCACTACACTACTTCACACTACCTAGCCTACTACAAACCACTATACTACTTCACACTACCTAGCCTACTACAAACCACTATACAACTTCACACTACCTAGCCCACTACAAACCACTATACTACTGCACACTTCACACTACCTAGCCTACTACGAACCACTACACTTCTTCACACTACCTAGCCTACTACAAACCACTATACAACTTCACACTACCAAGCCTACTACAAACCACTGTACAACTTCACACTACCTAGCCTACTACAAACCACTATACTACTTCACACTACCAACCTACTACAAACCACTATACTACTTCACACTACCAACCTACTACAAACCACTATACTACTTCACACTACCAACCTACTACAAACCACTATACTACTTCACACTACCTAGCCTACTACAAACCACTATACTACTTCACACTACCAACCTACTACAAACCACTATACTACTTCACACTACCAACCTACTACAAACCAATACACAACTTCACACTACCAACCTACTACAAACCACTATGCTACTTCACACTAACAACCTACTACAAACCACTATACAACTTCACACTACCTAGCCTACTACAAACCACTATACTACTTCACACTACCTAACCTACTACAAACCAATACACAACTTCACACTACCTAGCCAAATACAAACCACTACACTACTTCACACTACCTAGCCTACTACAAACCAATACACAACTTCACACTACCTAGCCCACTACAAACCACTATACAACTTCACACTTCCTAGCCTACTACAAACCACTACACTACTTCACACTACCAACCTACTACAAACCACTACAATACTTCACACTACCAACCTTCTAAAAAACACTATGCTACTTCACACTACCTAGCCTACTACGGACCACTATACAACTTCACACTACCTAGCCCACTACGGACCACTACACTACTTCACACTACCTAGCCATCTACAAACCACTATACAACTTCACACTACCAACCTACTACAAACCAATACACAACTTCACACTACCTAGCCTACAACAAACCACTATACAACTTCACACTACCTAGGCTACAACAAACCACTATACAACTTCACACTACCAACCTACTACAAACCACTATACAACTTCACACTACCTAGCCTACAACAAACCACTATACAACTTCACACTACCTAGCCTACTACAAACCACTATACAACTTCACACTACCTAGCCTACTACAAACCACTATACAACTTCACACTACCAACCTACGACAAACCACTACACTACTTCACACTACCTAGCCTACTACAAACCACTATACTACTTCACACTACCTAACCTACTACAAACCAATACACAACTTCACACTACCTAGCCAAATACAAACCACTACACTACTTCACACTACCTAGCCTACTACAAACCAATACACAACTTCACACTACCTAGACTACTACAAACCACTATACTACTTCACACTACCTAGCCAACTACAAACCACTATACAACTTCACACTACCTAGCCTACTACAAACCACTATACTACTTCACACTACCTAGCCAAATACAAACCACTATATTACTTCACACTACCTAGCCAACTACAAACCACTATACAACTTCACACTACCTAGCCTACTACGAAACACTATACTACTTCACACTACCTAGCCTACTACAAACCACTATACAACTTCACACTACCTAGCCTACTACAAACCACTATACTACTTCACACTACCTAGCCAAATACAAACCACTATATTACTTCACACTACCTAGCCAACTACAAACCACTATACAACTTCACACTACCTAGCCTACTACGAAACACTATACTACTTCACACTACCTAGCCTACTACAAACCACTATACTACTTCACACTACCTAGCCAAATACAAACCACTATACTACTTCACACTACCTAGCCAAATACAAACCACTATATTACTTCACACTACCTAGCCAACTACAAACCACTATACAACTTCACACTACCAACCTACTACGAACCACTACAATACTTCACACTACCAACCTACTACAAACCACTATGCTACTTCACACTACCTAGCCTACTACAAACCACTATACAACTTCACACTACCTAGCCTACTACGAAACACTATACTACTTCACACTACCTAGCCTACTACAAACCACTATACAACTTCACACTACCTAGCCTACTACAAACCACTATACTACTTCACACTACCTAACCTACTACAAACCAATACACAACTTCACACTACCTAGCCCACTACAAACCACTGTACAACTTCACACTACCTAGCCTACTACAAACCACTATGCTACTTCACCATACCTAGCCTACTACGAACCACTATACTACTTCACACTACAAAACTACTACAAACCACTACACCACTTCACACTACCAACCTACTACAAACCACTATACTACTTCACCATACCTAGCCTACTACAAACCAATACACAACTTCACACTACCTAGCCTACTACATACCGCTATGCTACTTCACCATACCTAGCCTACTACAAACCACTATACTACTTCACACTACCTAGCCTACTACAAACCACTACACTACTTCACACTACCTAGCCTACTACAAACCACTATACTACTTCACACTACCTAGCCTACTACAAACCACTATACAACTTCACACTACCTAGCCCACTACAAACCACTATACTACTGCACACTTCACACTACCTAGCCTACTACGAACCACTACACTTCTTCACACTACCTAGCCTACTACAAACCACTATACTACTTCACACTACCTAGCCTACTACAAACCACTATACAACTTCACACTACCTAGCCCACTACAAACCACTATTCTACTTCACACTTCACACTACCTAGCCTACTACGAACCACTACACTTCTTCACAGTACCTAGCCTACTACAAACCACTATACTACTTCACACTACCTAGCCCACTACAAACCACTACACTTCTTCACACTACCTAGCCTACTACGAACCACTACACTTCTTCACACTACCAACCTACTACAAACCACTATACTACTTCACCATACCTAGCCTACTACGAACCACTATACTACTTCACACTACCTAGCCTACTACAAACCACTACAATACTTCACACTACCAACCTACTACAAACCACTATGCTACTTCACACTATCTAGCCAACTACAAACCACTACACTACTTCACACTACCTAGTCTACTACAAACCAATACACAACTTCACACTACCTAGCCTACTACAAACCAATACACAACATCACACTACCTAGCCAACTACAAACCACTACACCACTTCACACTACCTAGCCAACTACAAACCACTACACCACTTCACACTACCTAGCTAGACACCAGTGTGATAGAAACGTAAAATAATTTTAAATGGTTACAGTTAACAGGGTTGATGATAACCGTAGTGAATTCATACAGTACTGTCATTGGATATGGATATAAAGTGAATGCATACAGTATTACCATTGTATATGGATATAAAGTGAATGCATACAGTACTGTCATTGTATATGGATATAAAGTGAATGCATACAGTACTGTCATTGGATATGGATATAAAGTGAATGCATACAGTACTGTCATTGGATATGGATATAAAGTGAATGCATATTGCCATCAGAACTGCATGTATAGCGAATGTATATTGCCAGAATGATTGTGTATTGTGCACTGTTTACAGTAGAATTACTTTTCTTGTATTACATTTGCACTCTGCCCCCTAATATCCTACAGTAGAGTAGATTGTCTTGTCAACAAAGATTAAGGGTGTTAGTGTACTATAATGTTTGGGAGGAAAGACCACACCTGAAACAATTTTCTACTCCTCCCCTCCCGCTAATCAAACAATTTACTACTCCTCCCCTCTCTCTAATCTAACAATTTACTACTCCTCCCCTCTCTCTAATCTAACAATTTACTACTCCTCCCCTCTCTCTAATCTAACAATTTACTACTCCTCCCCTCTCTCTAATCTAACAATTTACTACTCCTCCCCTCTCTCTAATCAAACAATTTACTACTCCTCCCCTCTCTCTAATCAAATAATTTTCTACTCCTCCCCTCCCTCTAATAAAACAATTTACTACTCCTCCCCTCTCTCTAATCAAATAATTTTCTACTCCTCCCCTCCCTCTAATAAAACAATTTTCTACTCCTCCCCTCCCGCTAATCAAACAATTTACTACTCCTCCCCTCCCTCTAATCAAACAATGTACTACTCCTCCCCTCCCGCTAATCAAACAAATTTTCTACTCCTCCCCTCCCTCTAATCAAATAATTTTCTACTCCTCCCCTCCCTCTAATAAAACAATTTACTACTCCTCCCCTCCCTCTAATCAAACAATTTTCTACTCCTCCCCTCCCTCTAATCAAACAATTTACTACCCCTCTCCCACTAATCAAACTATTTGCCACTCCCCCCCTCCCGCTTATCAATGGCTGCAAATACAGGCAGGTTGGAATAACTTTGAAATATGATGTTTGAGGAACATGGATGAACGTCTAATTGTGCTGTGAGACTGTGAGAGCTTGTACTGCATATACAGTATGCTCACCAAATCCACTTTCTGTTATCGCAATCCCACCCATATCTCCTCTTCTCCCTGTTTTTCCAGGATCCATAAGGGGGATAAACTCTTCCTGAGAATCAGACACCACCAGGACTCTAACACTCAGTCTTCAGCTCTCGCTACCGATCCTGCGGCATTGTTGAATACTCATTTTAGAAAGGCGTTGTAGAGTGTGCATTAATTACATTTAGATATACAGGACAGTTGGAAAAGAAGTAGGACCCCCTCTGAAGTAGTTCCAAAAAAAGGCACTTTTTTACCATTCTAAAGTAACCGTGCCAGGCTATAAGCGGGATAAACGTCTCCGCTCTGTAAACAATCTGGTCGTCACATTATTTCCAAGATAATTTACAGTGTATGCATTTATCCCTCCCTTACGTATACCCTAAAGCCAGAGTTGATTCAACTAGGCATTCATATAGATTAATGGGGTTAGGCATATTTATCCAATCTCAACTTCTTTCTGTGACAGTATCACTGGATAAGATCAGGGGATTGAGAACATAGCTTTCTGTTTGAATTAAACTTCCCCCACCAACCACATTGTACATGGGCAATACCATGGATCGGATCTGCAGGGCAAAACATGATGAAGAATAGAAATCTGAATAACCCTACACACCTGTCATTGGCCACACTATTTATTCACTTTCACAAACTATATAAAGACTGTTGCTTTGTGGGAGAATAGGGTTGAGCCAACAAATGGGTGTTTTGCATAATTGAGGGCTTATGCTTTATGAGCTTAGAACAAATCTAAGAACAATCCTCTGTTGACATTTCTAGGCTATGAATTACTGAGAGAATGAATAGCCCTATTTTTTTCCCCAATGGAACTATAATTCAGGTACAAATATTGAGTCAATGTAGGTTATTTAAATCCATTGGTCATTCACTAATCTAGGAAACCCAGAACTAAAACCTTGCGTAATTCAGTCAGATTCTCAATTTAAATTACGTACGTCTGTCAATCAGAGATTAGTTATTCACCAACCATGTTGTGTTGTATACCTAGTTAATTAAAACACATTTTCCACAGCTCAGAAAATACAAGGCCTCTGCATCTATACTACATCCAAGTCGGTATAGAAACAATATTATGTTTCTCCACTGGCAGAAACAGTGGTTAGAGTGTTGGACTAGTAACCAAAAGGTTGCAAGTTCAAACCCCCGAGCTGACAATCTGTTGTTCTGCTCCTGAACAGGCAGTTAACCCACTGTTCCTAGGCTGTCATTGAAAACAAGAATTTGTTCTTAACTGACTAGTTAAATAAAGGTAAAAATTAAAATTCAAGGTGAAAAAAGCAAATTTTTTAAGTCGAATACAGACGTTTTTATCTCTATATCAAATCATTTCTGGTAACAATGAAGTACATGATTGTGATTGTTTTCAGTTAAAATGATCAAAAATAAACAAAAATAGCTTCTATTTAATAGCTTCTCAAGACAAAATTTTGTTAGGACTGTCTGGGAGTGGTCTGATTGGGGAGGGGAAAACTGAGAACTAGCTGTTATTGTCAGAGAGGTTTAGAACACTCTTATTGGTCTATTAACTCATTTGCCACCTGGTGATGTCACCTGGCAGTCCAATATCCATCCCACCAAAACAGGCTGAAATTTCAGGCTGTCTTTTCAAACAGCTCCTACACTAAAAGGGCATTATCATAATTTTCAGTTTCACAGTATTATTCCAACCTCATAGTGTGGAAATATATATAAAACTTCATCTCGTAATGAATCATGTGGAAATTGAGCAAGTTGAGGAGACTAAACTGCTTGGAGAAACCCTGGATTGTAAACTGTCATGGTCAAAACATATTGATACAACAGTAGTTAAGATGGGGAGAAGTCTGTCCATAATAAAGCGCTGCTCTACCTTCTTAACAACACTGTCGACAAGGCAGGTCCTACAGGCCCTGGTTTTGTCGCATCTAGACTACTGTTCAGTCGTGTGGTCAGGTGCCACAAAGAGGGACTTGGGAAAATTGCAGATGGCTCAGAACAGAGCACCACGGCTGGCCTTTAAAAGTACATGGAGAGCTAACATTAATGACATGTATTTGAATCGCTCATGGCTCGAAGTGGAAGAGAGATTGACTTAATCATTACTTGTTTTTGTAAGAGGTGTTGACAAGCTGAATGTATCGGGCTGTCTGTTTAAAATACTTGCACACAGTTCGGACACCCATGCATATCAAACAAGACATGCCACCAGAGGTCTCTTCACAGTCCCCAAGTCCAGAACAGGCGCACACTACTACATAGAGCCATGACTACATGTAACTCCATTCCACATCAGGTAACTGATGCAAGCAGTAGAATCAGATTTAAAAAGCAGGTAAAAATACACCTTATGGAACCGCGGTGACTGTGAAGCAACAAAAACATGGGCACAGACACAATCATAGACACACACGATAACATGCGCACACACGTACACATGGATTTTGTGTTGTAGATATGTGGTAGTGGAGTATGGGCCTGCGGTCACACACTTAGTGTGTTGTGAATTCTGTAATGAATGTATTGTCAGGTTTTTAAAAGTTGTATAACTGCCTTAATTTTACCGGGCCCCAGGAAGGGTAGCTGCTGTCTTGGCAGGAACTAATGGGGATCCATAATAAATACAAATGAAAATATGGGTGTTCTGTTTGAATAGAATTTGTCTTGGGAATAGATTAACTAGGCTAGGCGATAGCCTACATAACATTCTACAGTAGTTCCATGTTTATTTCTAGTAGCCTAGTCTAAGGAATGAAGAAGGCTGTTAGACTATATAACATTCTACAGTAGTTCCATGTTTATTTCTAGTAGCCTAGCCTAAGGAAAGAAGAAGGCTGTTAGACTATATAACATTCTACAGTAGTTCCATGTTTATTTCTAGTAGCCTAGTCTAAGGAATGAAGAAGGCTGTTAGACTATATAACATTCTACAGTAGTTCCATGTTTATTTCTAGTAGCCTAGCCTAAGGAAAGAAGAAGGCTGTTAGACTATATAACATTCTACAGTAGTTCCATGTTTATTTCTAGTAGCCTAGTCTAAGGAATGAAGAAGGATGTTAGACTATATAACATTCTACAGTAGTTCCATGTTTATTTCTAGTAGCCTAGTCTAAGGAATGAAGAAGGCTGTTAGACTATATAACATTCTACAGTAGTTCCATGTCTATTTCTAGTAGCCTAGCCTAAGGAATGAAGAAGGCTGTTAGACTATATAACATTCTAAAGTAGTTCCATGTTTATTTCTAGTAGCCTAGTCTAAGGAATGAAGAAGGCTGTTAGACTATATAACATTCTACAGTAGTTCCATGTTTATTTCTAGTAGCCTAGTAGGCTGTTGGGGTATTGGTCCCTTATTTTGTCCCTCTAGTGATGAAGAATGGACAGCTGTGTGCGCAGAAAGAAGAGCGAGAAAGACAAAAATGTATGCATTTCCGCTGGCATGGCCTCAATGGACCTGCTCGTCTTAATAGCAAGGCACTGGGGCTTTTCGGGCTGCATTTACATAACAATTGGTAACTGTGAGCATGCGTTTACGCCTTTGATGGTTAACACCTTCTCACAAAGAAATTGTTTTGATTATTTAGAGGTTGTTGATTTTGCTCTTCACAAGTCCCCACTGTCAGCCCTAGCAATGGAAGCACAATTTCCCTTGTATAACATCAGAATGTATACACTAGTCTAACACTCGTGTTGCAGTCGAAAAGGAGCATTTAAAAGAAAAAACCTAGACCTAACATGTCATTTTGATTTTGCTAATGTGCTCATAAAAATTCTAAATATTTTAGCTCTTTTGAATTCAAACCTGAAAAATAAATGAAAATAAAGTAGGCCTAGTAGGCTAAGTCTAAACAAAACTTGGAGTTGCACTTTATGCTTGGCTACTATGGAGTTCAATGAATGCAATTTTTTTATCACTGATAGTATTGCAATATTTAATATTTAATGTAGAACCTATACAATATTTAACATTAAATGTAGCCTATACAATGTTTCATTTTAAATGTAGAATTTATACAATATTTCATATTAAATGTAGGCCTATACAATATTTCATATTTAATGTGGGCCTAGACAATAATTCAGATTAAATGTAGGCTTATACAATAATCCATATTACATGTAGGCCTATACAGTACTTCATACCATGGGGCGGTAGGGTAGCCTAGTGGTTAGAGTGTTGGACTAGTAGCCGGAAGGTTTCAAGTTCAAACCCCGAGATGACAAGGTACAAATTTGTCTTTCTACCCCTGAACAGGTAGTTCAGGCAACCCACTGTTCCTAGGCCGTCATTGAAAATAAGAATGTGTTCTTAACTGACATGCCTAGTTAAAATAAATATTAAATGTAGGCCTATACAATAATTCCTATTAAATGTACGCCTGTACGATATTTAATTTTAAATGTAGGCCTATACAATAATTCCTATTAAATGTAGTCCTGTACGATATTTAATTTTAAATGTAGGCCTATACAATAATTCCTATTAAATGTAGGCCTGTACGATATTTAATTTTAAATGTAGGCCTATACAATGTTTCATATTAAATGTAGAACCTATACAATATTTCATATTAAATGTATACCAGTACAATAAAGGCAATAAATGTCCATGTAAACAAGCAAGAAAAAAAGGCATGAATTGATAGGTAGGATGAATTGATTAATTGATAGATTGACTGATTGACTAAATTATTATTTGGTAGTTGACCTATATGTTCATTCAATATGCCTACCCTATATAATCAACTTTATTTGGGGATGTGTGTAAATTTACATTACTCTATAAATCTTAGACCTCACCCCCATGATGGTGAGGATGATAGTACTATTACACTATTGTTATTACCAGACAGTTAGACTATTAGACTATTGTTATTACCAGACAGTTAGACAATTAGACTGTTAGAGTATTAGACCACTGCTATTAGCAGACAGTTAGACAATTAGACTATTGCTATTCTTAGACTGTTAGAGTATTAGACTATTGTTATTATTAGACTGTTAGAGTATTAGACTATTGCTATTCTTAGACTGTTAGAGTATTAGACTATTGTTATTATTAGACTGTTAGAGTATTAGACTATTGCTATTCTTAGACTGTTAGAGTATTAGACTATTGTTATAATTAGACTGTTAGAGTATTAGACTATTGTTATTATTAGACTGTTAGAGTATTAGACTATTACTATTCTTAGACTGTTAGAGTATTAGACTATTGTTTTTACTAGGCTGTTCGAGTATTAGACTATTGTTATTATTAGACTGTTAGAGTATTAGACCACTGCTATTAGCAGACAGTTAGACAATTAGACTATTGCTATTCTTAGACTGTTAGAGTATTAGACTATTGTTATAATTAGACTGTTAGAGTATTAGACTATTACTATTCTTAGACTGTTAGAGTATTAGACTATTGTTATTATTAGACTGTTAGAGTATTAGACTATTGTTATTATTAGACTGTTAGAGTATTAGACTATTGTTATAATTAGACTGTTAGAGTATTAGACTATTGTTATTATTAGACTGTTAGAGTATTAGACTATTACTATTCTTAGACTGTTAGAGTATTAGACTATTGTTATTATTAGACTGTTAGAGTATTAGACTATTGTTATTATTAGACTGTTAGAGTATTAGACCACTGCTATTAGCAGACAGTTCGACAATTAGACTATTGCTATTCTTAGACTGTTAGAGTATTAGACTATTGTTATTATTAGACTGTTAGAGTATTAGACTATTATTATTACTAGGCTGTTAGAGTATTAGACTGTTGTTATTACCAGGCTGCTTTTATGGCCTTTTGAACGATTGTTATATGTAATATATTTGCAACATAGGCTAATTATTATTCATCCTAAAATATTAACAGAGCTCCGAGCCACCAGAATAGAAGAAGATGAACAACAATTATTTTAGTATTTTTTATATCCTGATTTAAACCATCAGTTCTACTGTGGAGTGTTGTCCAGGAACTGTAGATAGGGCTTGAGCTGCAGAGCTATAGAAATCCATTTCCTCAGCCCCTCAATCTCTCCTCCCTCTCGCTCTTTGCATCTGGAAAGAAGGTCCTGAAAAACTAGCTGCTTCAGCAGTGAAATATTTAAGCAAGACACAGAAACTATATGAAAGATTAAGGGTGCATAAAAGTAATTGAGGATTATCGTAATGCATGCTTTGTGTAACCTAGGAGTACATGATATGAACAATACAATATGAATGGTCTGGAGTGAAGGCATGGAACTCATACTGTAGCCTAATTAAACTAAATGTGATTCCACCAAGCAGTGCTGTGAGATACACAGATGAGGTCAACACCTGGTGTGGAGGTTGACCCAACAAACAGCATACAGCAAAGAGGCAGCTTATATCCAGAAAACTAGATGGAAACGAGAGCTGTACGCACCTCATCTGAATAAGGCTACACATGCTCACATAGGAACAGGTACCCCCACTTGTTTTCATTTTTGGGACTATATGGGACTATATAGGCCTAAGTGTTGGACACATTTCTGGGTCAATTGTGTTGCTTTATGTATGACATACATAGGACATTTTAGGACAATTTTTAATTAGGCACTGACAGAAGGCCAGGCAGATGCATGAGATTCGTAGGATTTCAACAATGTCGGGCAAGCGAGACTTTTTCACCCCAGTCATACCAAAATGACACCCATGGCTATGATGTTAGGGTAGCCTATCATAAATTCTAACCGAGCTGGTGAGAATTGGGAGAATTGACCTCTCTCCTCTCAGAAAAATATATGACATAATAATAAAAGTTATAGGCCACGGCATACCCGACTATAGGCCCATACACAATGTCAGACAGCTCATATGAAAATATAGGTTTTAGAGTGTCCATAATCACACACACACACACAATTCACAATGACACAGTGAATTGTTTGTCATCGTTGTCTTCAGTCAGACACTGCTCCAGTGATTGGTCCAGTGATTGGTCCAGTGATTGGTCCAGTGATTGGTCTAGTGATTGGTCCAGTGATTGGTCTGGCTCAGTGTGCGCGGTGGTGTGGATTGCAATGCACCCTGTTCTTAGTTAGAAGATTAAAGGCAGATTCTTGGGCATTATGGATTAAAATGCATCAATGTGAATGAAGGAAATTATTACAATGCTACTACAAGCACATACAACCAGTACTACAACAAATAGCAGGCAACTCAAGGTTACTAAGCCTACTATAGCCTCATAGCCTGAGAATGGGTATAATTCACCCCTAGGCCTATTAATTGATGTATAGGCCTATTAGTAATGTTTTTATTCATGATCTTAAATTCGGTTGATTTGTTCATATTTTATGGTGTTGGGCTACACTGAGGCCTTCTTACGGTCATAGCCTGCTCTGTAGACTGAGGCCTACTGTGATGACAATCTACAGACCTACAGGACTCAACATTATACTCATTATCAGTAATAGAGGTAGCCACAATATTGATTATTAGGCCTGCAAATGAATTTATATAAATACAATATTTATAGCCATGCACGATTTAATGAAAAGCATTAAACATACACAACATTGGTTCACATTCGTTAGTAACAGATTCATAATCACAATGAGGATACAGCTCACTTCACAGCTTCCTCGGGAAACTCGACATATTGATGTATCTCATTCACATTAACCATAATCCCTTACGTTGCGCTGGATGTCATACATTTGAGTAGGGAACTTCCACAACAGAGTGGAATCGCAACACCCCATTGCTTTTAATGTTGCGAGACGGACGCCGCATACTTTCAATTTTTCCCATAGGTCCAGCAAGAGTTTGTTGATGAACAGGAAGTTACCAAACCACAGAAGAAGATTCAAATATGTGGTTTTTGTAAGCAATTACCAATTTATGTAAGTACCAATTATTCTTCATGACTATTGCATCCCATTTCAGTTGATTGTGATGGTACAGTATCTCACGTTTGTTATTGATAATAATTATGAGGTCACTAGCTACAGTTTAGCCTTGCTTTTAGCTAGCTAGCTAGCTGCTCTGTAAGATAGCTTGACTTGCTAGAAAGTTACAGAAAAAAGTTGAGGAAAAAGTAACTGAACAAAACATGTTTTATTATCAACAAAAACAACATGTTTCTCCTGTCTTGAATGAAAAGGTCATATTTTGTAATCTGACTAAATAAATTATCTCTGATGAGAGGCTCCTCTCTCTTGTCTCGCGTTGTGAAACTCTGTGGCATTGGTACTTAACCTATGAGTGGGGGATCCTACTGTTTTTCTGTTTTACATAATAGTTTATTGCACCTACCTGGTGTTCCAGGTCTAAATCAGTCCCCGATTAGCTGGGAACAATGGAAAAATGCAGTGGAACTCGCTTCGAGGTCCAGAGTTGTGTCTGAGGGCTCTATGCTATTGTTGCTTTTAATGCTAGGTTAAAAAAAAGTGGGAACTCTGGAAACTGGAAAATCTCTGACATCCAACTACAGTGCTTTCAAGACAACTGGGAACTCTGAAAAAAATATTGTTTACAATGACGGACTACCCTGGTCAAACCCGGACAACGCTGGGCCAATTGCGCCCCGCACAATGGGACTCCGAATCACGGCCGGATGATATACTGTTACGCGGGGCGTAGCAGGTGAACCCAAATACAGACGAGGAAACAATGATAGGTAACCAACGTATTTATTGAAAAGCCGGAGAGGAGATGGGGTACAGTCCAGGGGAATCTCGGGCAGGTAGTAGGGAATCCAGACTGAGGCTGAGGATGGGGGCAAGGAGTTTAGGAACCGGTTAAGCAGGTCTGGAGTGGAATCCAATAAAGCAGTAGAGCGGGGATCCAGGGCAGGAAAGCAGGACTCAGGAGACAAGGGACTGGAGACAGGTACCAGAGTCAGAGCAGATGGGACTATAGTGGAGAGAAAAAGCAGTTAGGCTAGCAAAAACAGGCACAACAGGATAACAAAATATATGCAGGAACAAACAGCTAGAAATGCAGACTGACTGAGTAGAGGCTACGATCTGGCAGCGTGGAAGTGGCAGGGCTGAGTATTGTAGGGTTCTTGATTATGGAACAGGTTGCAGCTGGTGGGAATCTGCTTTGCTTCCAGCACACCTGTCTCCACCCCCTACAATCACATACACACAGTGAGAAAGGGAGAGAGAGAGGGAGAGAGCACCGGGGAGGGGTGGCAGGTTTAGGGAGGTGCATGATAAGAAGTAGCGGGAGTGGCAGGAGCAGTTGTAATAGATACAGCCCCTTTAAAGGGGGACTCTATTTTTTTTTAAATGCAGTGTTGATTTTTATACTAGATAGTATAGAAGTTATTCTATACTATCTTCGCTTGGATGAAAAGGTGCCCATTATAAAACGTCCAGTTCCTCCATCCCAGTTGCTAATATAGGCAGATTATTATTAGAATTGGATAGAAAAAAAGTTAAAGTTTCCAAAACTGTCAAAATATTGTCTGTGAGTATAACAGAACTGATATTGCAGGCGAAACCCTGAGGAAAATGAAAACAGGAAGTGGCTTCTATTTTGAAAACTCCATGTTCCATAGCCTCCCTTTGCTGGATGTAAAAGGATACGAACCAGATTAATTTCCCTATCGCTTCCTCAAGGTGTCAAAAGTCTTCAGACATAGTTTCAGGCTTTTATTTAGAAAAATGAGCCAAAACGATAACATCGAGTCAAGTGGTCACATGAGTTTTGCTCGCCCAACAGAATTTGGATAGGTATTGCTTCTCAGTTTCCTACTGTGAAAGACCTATGCGGTTGAAATATTATCGATTATATATTTTAAAAACAACCTGAGGATTGATTATAAAAAACGTTCGACATGTTTCTGTGGACATTATGGGCACTATTTGGAATTTCTGTCTGCGTTGTCGTGACCGCTCTCTCCTGTGGATTTCTGAACATAACGCGACAAACAAACGGAGGTATTTTAGATATAAAAATAATCTTTATGGAACAAACGAAACATTTGTTGTGTAACTGGGAGTCTCGTGAGTGAAAACATCCGAAGATCATCAAAGGTAAACGATTATTTTGATTGCTTTTCTGATTTTCGTGACCAAGCTTCCTGATGCTAAGTGTACATAATGTTATGGAATGCTATCGATAAATTTACACAATCGCTTGGATTGCTTTTGCTGAAAAGCATAATTTCAAAATCTGACACGACAGGTGGATTAACAACTGTTCAAACTGAAACATTTAACAGGCCTGCTCTGACTGAAACTTTTAACAAGCCTCTCTGACTGATACATTTAACAGGCTGCTCTGACTGAAACATTTAACAAGCCTCTCTGACTGAAATGTTTAACAGGCTGCTCTGACTGAAACGTTTAACAAGCCTCTCTGACTGATACATTTAACAGGCCTCTCTGACTGAAACATTTAACAAGCCTCTCTGACTGATACATTTAACAGGCCTGCTCTGACTGAAACATTTAACAGGCCGCTCTGACTGAAACGTTTAACAAGCCTCTCTGACTGATACATTTAACAGGCCTGCTCTGACTGAAACATTTAACAAGCCTCTCTGACTGATACATTTAACAAGCCTCTCTGACTGATACATTTAACAGGCCTCTCTGACTGATACATTTAACAGGCCTCTCTGACTGAAACATTTAACAGGCCGCACTGACTGAAACGTTTAACAAGCCTCTCTGACTGATACATTTAACAGGCCTCTCTGACTGAAACATTTAACAGGCCGCTCTGACTGAAACGTTTAACAAGTCTCTCTGACTGATACATTTAACAGGCCGCTCTGACTGAAACCTTTAACAAGCCTCTCTGACGGATACATTTAACAGGCCGCTCTGACTGAAACGTTTAACAAGCCTCTCTGACTGATACATTTAACAGGCCGCTTGATCACGGGGCGATCTGTATTCGATAGCAGCAAGTCTTGAAATCATCGTCCATTTTTTTCACTTTCATAATTTCCTGGGTGCACCCCAAGACAGGAAGTGCCTATACGTCATCCCACCAAGGATAAACGTGCAAAGAAATGCCAGTATTGGCGACATCGTGTGGAAGCTGTAGGCGTTGTAAACGGAATCTCATCTATTTTTTGTCGCCTTAGACAATACATTGACTGGCGGATGAATATTTTTTTTGTTTTTTTGGTGAACAGTTTTCCCTGGGATTTTTACTCCTAAACACGCTCTGTTATAGCCACAGACGCGATTTTACCAGTTTTAGAGACTTCAGAGTGTTTTCTATACACACATACTTATCATATGCATATACTATATTCCTGGCATGAGTAGCAGGACTTTGAAATGATTTGCGATATTTAACAAAAACATTGAGTCAAGTGGTCACATGAGTTTTGCTCGCCCAACAGAATTTGGATAGGTATTGCTTCTCCTACTGTGAAAGACCTATGCGGTTGAAATATTATCGATTATATATTTTAAAAACAACCTGAGGATTGATTATAAAAAACGTTTGACATGTTTCTGTGGACATTATGGACACTATTTGGAATTTCCGTCTGCGTTGTCGTGACCGCTCTCTCCTGTGGATTTCTGAACATAATGACAAACAAACAGAGGTATTTTAGATATAAAAATAATCTTTATGGAACAAACGGAACATTTGTTGTGTAACTGGGAGTCTCGTGAGTGAAAACATCCGAAGATCACCAAAGTAAACGATTATTTTGATTGCTTTTCTGATTTTCGTGACCAAGCTTCCTGATGCTAAGTGTACATAATGTTATGGAATGCTATCGATAAATTTACACAATCGCTTGGATTGCTTTCGCTGAAAAGCATAATTTCAAAATCTGACACGACAGGTGGATTAACAACTGTTCAAACTGAAACATTTAACAGGCCGCACTGACTGAAACTTTTAACAAGCCTCTCTGACTGATACATTTAACAGGCTGCTCTGACTGAAACATTTAACAGGCCGCTCTGACTGAAACGTTTAACAAGCCTCTCTGACTGATACATTTAACAGGCCTCTCTGACTGAAACATTTAACAGGCCGCTCAGACTGAAACGTTTAACAAGTCTCTCTGACTGATACATTTAACAGGCCGCTCTGACTGAAACCTTTAACAAGCCTCTCTGACGGATACATTTAACAGGCCGCTCTGACTGAAACGTTTAACAAGCCTCTCTGACTGATACATTTAACAGGCCGCTTGATCACGGGGCGATCTGTATTCGATAGCAGCAAGTCTTGAAATCATCGTCCATTTTTTTCACTTTCATAATTTCCTGGGTGCACCCCAAGACAGGAAGTGCCTATACGTCATCCCACCAAGGATAAACGTGCAAAGAAATGCCAGTATTGGCGACATCGTGTGGAAGCTGTAGGCGTTGTAAACGGAATCTCATCTATTTTTTGTCGCCTTAGACAATACATTGACTGGCGGATGAATATGTTTTTTGTTTTTTTGGTGAACAGTTTTCCCTGGGATTTTTACTCCTAAACACGCTCTGTTATAGCCACAGACACGATTTTACCAGTTTTAGAGACTTCAGAGTGTTTTCTATACACACATACTTATCATATGCATATACTATATTCCTGGCATGAGTAGCAGGACTTTGAAATGTTGACTTATTTACAGCTTCCACACGATGTCGCCAACACTGGCATTTCTTTGTACGTTTATCCTTGGTGGGATGACGAATAGGCACTTCATGTCTTGGGGTGTACCCAGGAAATTATGAAAGTGAAAAAAATGGACGATGATTTCAAGACTTGCTGCTATCGAATACAGATCGCCCCGTGATCAATTTGATCGATAATTAACGTTTATTAATACCTAAAGTTGGTTTACAAAAGTCGTTTGAAGTGATTTGTAAAAGTTTATAGGCAACTTTGTTAATTTCTAAAGTGACGTTGCGTCGTGTAAAGCTGCATTTTCCTTGGATCAGACGGCCTTTATAAATGGACATTTTTGGCATACTTTGACGGATTTAATCGGGAAAAAGACCCAATTGTGATGTTTATGGGACATATAGTAGTGCCAACAGAGAAGCTCGTCAAAGGTAATGAATGTTTTATATTTTATTTCTGCGTTTTGTGTAGCGCCGGCTACCGCAAAATCTGTTGTTTAGGTGACATTCTGGTATTTTGGGGGGGTGCATGCTACCAGATAATAGCTTCTCATGCTTTCGCCGAAAAGCATTTTACAAATCTGACTTGGTGGCTAGATTCACAACGAGTGTAGCTTTAATTCAGTACCTTGCATGTGTGTTTTAATGAAAGTTTGAGTTTTATCGAAAACTATAGTTGGCGCTCTGAAATTTCCGCTGATTGGTGTTCCTGCACTGGGATTAGATTCTGCATCATCCTTAAGAGGTTTTAAACATTTAGCAGGCCGCTCTTTAGTTACTTTCTTAAAATTGGCTCCATGGGAAACAAGGAGACTGGAATGGAGGAAACACACAGGGACAGTTGAGGTGAGCCATCGCCCATGAATTAAGTCCTCAGCACAAGACTCTATTAAAGCCCTGCCTGCGATATCAATCTGCAGGTTTATTATTGTCAGTCCACATTTCGCAATATCGAAAAACAACATAATTAAAAAGCATTTGACCTTTTTGAAGCGAATATCGAGAAATTACATTACTTTTATATTTACTCTCCCCTTTTTCTCCAAATAATGCTTCTCAGCAAATTGTAATTCAACCTCCTTCACCGCTTCGCCCTGACAGCCCTGGGGAGATACCACCCTAATTAAATGTTAGATCTGCCAATTGTTTCATGGAGACAATGAGTGGAAGGAGGATGTTACGTGGGGAGAGACAACGCTGGAGGAGGAGGATGCTACTTGGGGAGAGACAACGCTGTGCTGTGGGCGGGCAGCCGTGCTGGAGAACAGCGTGGTTTGGAGTGGAAAGACAGAGTGCCACAGATTCAGGATCTCGCTAACATTGGAATTGCCTCTATCGATCTGCAGAGGCGAGAGAGCAGACAGATTTGAGGTTTAACATCCCCACTCATCGCTATCAGCACCTATCATCCGCTCTCAGTGTCGACTCTTGTGTTCTTTTATGGTGTCCGCATACATAGGTTCAGTTTGCTCTTAGCAGAACTCAGCTAGGGTTAGATCTTCACTTGAAAAAAGAGAAAAAAACAGCCACCATGGCAACACCATAGTCAGAAACACTTCCTCAAAATAGTCCAAATTAATCCAGAGATCTGAAATTGATTTTTATTGTATTTTATTTAACCTTTATTTTATCAGGGAGTCATACTAAGACCAAGGTCTATTTTCCAGATGAGCCCTGAAATAGAGAAAAAACACACATCAATATAAAAACAAAATGCAAGCAGAAAGAACAACGTGGCAATAAAAAACAAAGCCTTTCTTCAGCAATAAGGTCCTCAATCTGCTCTCTGAATTTCCCTAGAGTCACCAAAACATCACATTTAAGAACATTTTGAAAATTGTTCCACAACTAAGGTGCAAGAAAACTAAAAGCTGATTCACCTAACTCAGTAGAGACCATATAGATGATGTTGCCATAATCCAGGACCTATAGGAACGTTGACTGAATAATCTGCTTTTTACTATTTATCAAGAAGCAGGATCTCTTTCCATAGAAGAAGCCCATTTTTTTCTCAGCTTCTTAACTAACTCATCAATATGCTTTTTAAAAGACAGCTTTTCATCTATCTAGATGCCCAGATATTTGTAAGCACGGACATGATCAATATGGACACCATCCAAATGACATATGCTTAATCATCAGAGTTATTTTGTTGTCTACAGACGACATATACTCAGTTTTATCTATATTCAACATTTAATTTCAGGTCAATAAAGTTAGTCATAATATATGTGTGAACTGTTTCGACTAGAAAGCAGGCGCAGACTTTACTGGTGCGTGGAACCAATGTCACCGTGTCTGATGTTCCACTGGGGAGTGCGACCACCACATCCTCCCCTCCTCTCCTGTTCGATTTAGTCTGGATGCTCTAGTTCAAATGAACCAACATTGGACCTGAATCTCTTGTATTGTAATAAAGTAATATTTGTTGAAATAAATGTACGATTAAATGAAAATAACACAATTATCTTGGTATGATCCTGCAGGTTCTCCTCCATATGGTTCTCCAGTAGACAGACAGATAGGTGTGTGTGGTTCTCCAGTAGACAGACAGATAGGCATGTGCACGCGCGCACACGCACACGCACGCACGCACGCACACACAGACACACAGACACACACACACACACACACACACACACACACACACACACACACACACACACACACACACACACACACACACACAGACACACACACACACACACACACAGACACACACACACACACACACAGACACAATCTGCAGGAGAAGGCTTTGTTTATAACCCTAAAACAAAAACTGCAACAGGAGTTCCTAGTCATTAAAGATTGCCCCAGGAGAAATGATCAAATTGAATAGAAAGAATGAATAGAAAGAAAATCTAAAATGGCCCCATCCATCTTCCATCAGAGCAATGACTCAGAGCCATGTCTCAGGGCCATATTAACCTCCACTGTGGCACCGTGGAGATTGAAGAAAAGGATAGAAGATGTAAAACGCGGCTTAGGCACTGGGGGTGACTGGTATTTACATACAGCAGAAAATTGGATTTAACGCTGCATCACGACAACAATGACTGAAGATACTTGGATGTGTCAGCCCTCCCTAAAGCAGACCCAGCAATGGGAAGACTGCCTCATCTCAGCAGAGTATGAAATCAATCTGACCATGACAACTTCCTCTCAACACGCGTGACCCTTTATCCGGTTAGAAGGCGATGGGTAGGCCTGCCCGTAGGGGAGAGAGGAGGATGCCATCACAGTCTCTGTATCTCAGCTCTGCCGGGCATTGTCTGAGCTGGGATGCTGAAATATGGCAGGCCCAGACTTCTAACACCTAAAGGTGCCATAGGGATGTCACACACGCTTGTTGGGAGGCTTTCACAGTAAGACGATGAGGACTAACTGATGCACCTTCAGGTACTGGACAAAACAATAAAACAATATTTTTTTGAATGTTATTTGTAATATGTACTGACACTTTTTAACTCACTTTGTTAGTTTTCATAGTTTTATGTTATTTCAAAATAATTTGATTTTGCTACTCTATTCTTTGCTCTTTACTTTGACAAATGGAAGTCCTTGACCGTCACAAAATGACAATTTTGGAAAATATTTTCCCATTCAATAAATATTGAATTTGATGGAAGACACAGTTAATGCTGTTCTAAAAAAATATACTCTAGTCTTTGCTCCAAGAGGAAGTCCTTGACTGTCACAAAATTATAAAATTGGAAAATAGCTACACGCACGCACACAAACACACACAAACACACACACAGAGACAAACACACAACATTGGAAAAATCCAATCAAATGTATAGAGTGTTTTCCTTATTAGTCGATGCCAAAATAAATGCTGGGGTTTAGGAGATACTGGTGTCGATGCCAAAGGCCAGAGAATGATACGGAAGTTGAGAAATAAGACCAGAGAGAGAAACCCGTTCACATGACGCCACCTCCTATAGCCAGTGATAGCAAACACTCATTAGTATCTGAAATAAGACCAGAGAGAGAAACCCGTTCACATGACGCCACCTCCTATAGCCAGTGATAGCAAACACTCATTAGTATCTGAAATAAGACCAGAGAGAGAAACCCGTTCACATGACGCCACCTCCTATAGCCAGTGATAGCAAACACTCATTAGTATCTGAAATAAGACACAGGCTGACACAGTGCAACCTGCTTCCCTATTAGCAATGATTACCCCACTACTTTAATACCTTTGTTGTGAATGTCTCACACGAACACACATGCACATACACACTCTAATTTCCTCAGGCTGCTGCACTGGCATGGAGTGTGTGTTGTAACACCAACAGTGATGTGTTTTGGGTAATTGGTCTTGTTGTGTTTGTATGGAAATCTCTGAGTGTGTGACAAGGCTAGATAGCTTCCCATGTTGTTCTGATCCACACTTTAGGCCCGCAGCCAAAATATTTTATCTCTTAATGCATTAGAGGGATCTTCCAATTAGCTGCAGCTCATAATACCCCCATTTCTGGTGGCTATTGCTTTGGGGGTAGAGGTAGGAGAGATGGGGAGGGTGGTGGGGGGACTCCTGTGGCTGGGGGCGCAGCTATAGTTCTGCTTGAGAGGTGAAATTAGGTGCTTATTGTGTGCGGTGTGGGGATTGCGCTGTTGCCGGGCTCCTGTTGTAAAGTTTGCTGATAAGGGGAACCCGGCCCTTGAGCATCCATTCTGCTCGGTATATTAACACTCCTTATCGGTCCCAGATAAAACCGCATGCTATTTGCCTTCGGTGGAATTAGCTCGTCTTCCTTGGCTAACCAGGAAGGTGGTGATTAACCTTTACACTGTCCAATATTCTCAGCAGACTTCAGCTCGCAGATTAGAGACTATTAGTTATGACCAACTAAATGAACCGCTCCCTCTCACGAGAGAGACGGGCCAGCACCTGCCAGCACTGGGAGCTGTGTGCACTCTAAAGGGCCCAGTTCCAACTCACACGCTCAGGGACGGAGTATACACACACACATTAACAGCTGCATCTACAAATGTGGGAATAGAAACATACACGCTCATCTGGTCCCTCGTACACGTTTGTAAAACGTTCACGTGCACAGACCTTCATGTGCCCAGACCTTCACGTGCCCAGACCTTCACGTGCACAACATTATATGTCATTTTGCACGCCTTCACTGCTGTTCAATTATTGTTCAAATGTCACCTGTATTACAACATATGCAAATATAATCATTGTTTTAGTGGGGGGGGAAACAAATTATTATGATAATTGTGCTTTTAGGCTATATTTAAATGATATCAAAAGGAAAATAATGTGAAAATAAATCGGTTATAAATCTGTTACTGTTATGGGTTTTTCAATTTCCCCATCAAAATATAATACCGCTTGATGCTTAATATTCATTGTATATAGTAGGTCAATGGGATCACATGTACTAACTATTATGTCTATGGGATCACACGTACAAGTGGGTCTATGGGATCACATGTACTAGTATGTCTATGGGATCACATGTACAAGTGGGTCTATGGGATCACATGTACTAGTATGTCTATGGGATCACATGTACAAGTGGGTCTATGAGATCACATGCACTAGTATTTCTATGGGATCACATGTACTAGTATGTCTATGGGATCACACGTACAAGTGGGTCTATGAGATCACATGTACTAGTATGTCTATGGGATCACGTTTTCTATTTTTTATTTCACCTTTATTTGACCAGGGAGGCCAGTTGAGACCAAGTTGTCATTTACTACTGCAACCTGGCCAAGATAATGTCACTCCTCCCACCGAAGGTGGCTCCCCTGCCTGTTCGGGCGGTGCTCAAGCCTGTTTGGCCCGTCTAGGTTTGTGCTGGATTGCTATGCTGTTAGTTTGTGGATGTTCATTTGTATCTTATTTTTCCGGACAGTTTTGGGTCCTGTGTATGGGCCGGTCAGTTTATGCACCTTGTGTTTTTGGCGTGACCGTTTTTTCCGGTAATAAAAAATATACATTTATTTGAACTCTCTGCTCTCTGTGCCTGACACCAACTCACTGTTCTTGGAGAACTCTGACAGATAAAGCAAAGCATTGCAACACAATCAACACAGAGTTACACGTGGAATAAGCAAACATACAATCAATAATACAACAGAAAAAGTCTATATGCAGTGTTTTAAAATGAGGTAAGATAAGGGAGGTAAAGGCAATAAATTGGCCATAGTGGTGAAATAATTACATTATAGCAATTAAACACTGGAGTGATAGATGTGCAGAAGATGAATGTGCAAGTAGAGATACTGGGTTGCAAAGGAGCAAAATAAATAAAACAAATAACAGTATGGGTATGAAGTAGTTGGATGGGCTATTTCTGCATGGGCTATATACAGGTGATCTGTGAGCTACTGTGACAGCTGGTGGAAGGAAAGGCGGCTGAAGAAGGAATTGGCTTTGGGGGTGACCAGTGAAATATACCTGCTGGAGCACGTGCTATGGGTGGGTGCTGCTATGGTGACCAGTGAGCTTAGATAAGACGGGACTTTACCTAGCAAAGAGTTATAGATGACCTGGAGCCAGTGGGTTTGGTGATGAACATGAAGCGAGGGCCAGCCAACGATAGCATACAGGTCGCGGTGATGGGTTGTATATGGGGTTTTGGTGACAAAACAGATGGCACTGTGATAGACTGCATCCAATTTGCTGAGTAGAGTGTTGGAGGCTAATTTGTAAATGACATCGCCAAAGTCAAGGATCAGTAGGATAGTCAGTTTTACGACGGTATGTTTGGCAGCATGAGTGAAGGATGCTTTGTTGCGAAATGTACTAGTAGGTCTATGAGATCACATGTACTAGTGGGTCTATGGGATCTCATGTACTATTATGTCCCAGATGCAGACACAGGAGGTGGATAGTTCGGTCCTCAGAATATTTATGATAACAAAGGGGCAGGCGAAGGGCAGGTCAAGGACAGGCAGAGGTTTGTAAATCCAAGGCTGAGTCAATCAGGGACAGAACGGAAGGCAGGCTCAGGGTCAGGGCAGGCAGAAAGGTCAGAACCGGGAAGACCAGAAAACAAGAACTTGAGAACAGAAGAAACAGGAAACACGCTGGTAGGACCTGACAAGACAAGACGAACTGGCAACAGACAAACAGAAAAGCAGATTTAAGTACACAGGGCATAATGGGGAAAATAGTAGACACCTGGTGGGGGGGGGGGGGGGGGGGGAGACAAGCAAAAGACAGATGAAACAGATCAGGGTGTGACCCTCTTTACCACAAAATTAATGTCAGCCAATTTTGTTTTCATTTGCTACTGGACATAAGGGTCTGTCTGAAGACCCCGGAACAAAATTATCTGTGGAAATCCTGAATGAAATGAAAAACATCACAGTTGACTTGATTTCTGATGGAAGAGTAGAGAATGAAACAAGTGGAGGAGGAGGAAGAGGTGAAGCTTCACTCCTGCCTATAGTCCTTGGAGGCTGTTTGCCAAAAGATTGGGGCTGCTCTTGACAGGAAACAATGTGAAAGGGACCAATTCCCGTGTGGCTCAGTTGGTAGAGCATTGTGCTTGCAACACCAGGGTTGTGGGTGTGATTCCCATGGGAGACCACTATTAATTAAAACCTGTTGGGGCTAGGGGGCAGCATTTTCACTTTTGGATGAAAGGCGTGCCCAGAGTAAACTGCCTCCCACTCTTTCCCAGATGGGAATATATGCATATTATTATTACTGGTGGATAGAAAACACTCTGAAGTTTCTAAAACTGTTTGAATTACGTCTGTGAGTATAACAGAACTCATATGGCAGACAAAAACCTGAGAAGAAATCCAAACAGGAAGTGAGAACTCAATTCTGAAAACAGTGCCATTTGATGTCCATCTTAGATATGGATGAGCATGCACTTCCTAGGACTTCCATAAGATGTCACCGTCTTTAGATTCTGGTTGTATGATTCTACTATAAAGGAGGGGCTCATAATAGCTCTTTGAGTGGATGGTCTGGCAGAAAGCCTCGGTCTCATTGCGGCGGTCACGAGAGTGTTCTTGCGTTCCAATGTGTTTCTTCAGACAATGACATTCTCCGGTTGGAAACTTATTGCTGATTAATATTTAAAACATCCTAAATATGGATTGCATGCATCATTTGACTTGTTTCTACTACCTGTAACGGAACTTTTTGAGTTTTTGTCTGGAGGAATTGCTTGTGATTTTTGAGGATTGAATGCTGGGCTGAACAAGCTAACAACAAGTGGCTAAATGATGGGCTTTATGGAACTTTATGGAACAAATCAGTCATTTATTGTCGAACTGGGATTCCTGGAACTGCCTTCTGATGAAGATATTCAAAGGTAAGTGAATATTTCTAGTGTTTTTGTAGGTTCTGTTGACGCCAAAATGGCGGCTATTTCTTTGGGTTCTGAGCGCTGTTCTCAGATTATTCTTTTTCCGTAAAGTTTTTTAAAAATCTGACACAGCGGTTGCATAGAGGATACATTTATCTTTAATTATGTGAATAACACTTGCATCTTTTATCAATGGTTATTGTGAGTATTTCTGCAAAATCACCGGTTGTTTTGGAATCAAAACTTTACTGCACGTAACGCGCCAATGTAAACTGAGATTTGTTATATATATATATATATGCACATTATCGAACAAAACACACAATACATGTATAACATGATGTCCTATGAGTGTCATCTGAAGGAGATAATCAAAGGATAGTGATTCATTTTATCTATATTTCTGCTTTTGTGACTGTGAAAAATGGCTGTGTGTGTTTTTGAAATTGGTGGTCATCTAGCATAAATATATGTTGTATTTTTCGCTGTAAAACATTTAAAAAATCGGACACGATGGGCAGATTAACAAGATGTTTATCTTTCATTTGCTGTATTGGACTTGTTAATGTGTGAAAGTTAAATATTTTTAAATAATATTTTTTTTCAGCTGAATGGGAGGGGGTGTTCCCTTTCGGGAACTCCTTGCCATAACAAGTTTTTAAGAAGTATGCACATTTATGCACTCACTACCGTAAGGAATTTTGTAGCATCTGCTAAATGACTAAAATGTAAATGCAGGGACAATATAAAAGGAATCTTTGTGTGTGTTCACTAGAGAAATAACTGTGTAGTGCCATTCTATTATCCATACTATTGTTCATATTTTTATCCACAACACCTTTATCTTTCTTGGAATTGCTCTACACACTTAGTATACAAAAAATGTGGATCACCTTCCTAATTTTGAGTTGCACCTCCACCCCTTTGCCCTCAGAATCGCCTCAATTCTTCAAGGCATGGACTTTACAAGTATATTTGACTGTTTGACTGTAACATACATTCTATGTATCAAGATAACTAGGTATCATACTTATTTGCAGGTGCATATTGTACTTGACCAAGCCAGATCCATTTTCTGCCACAATTAAGAGCCGTTATGTAAATTTCTTGTATTATTTAGTATTTTATTGCCCTTTTGAAAACATCACCAAAAGTTAATAGGAAACTAGTTATTTAAAAGACATGTATGTTACCAGCCTTGTAGTTACCATGGGAATATGTCCCCTTCAAAGACATACGTGTTTTAACAGCCTTGTAGTCATCATGGGAATATGTCCCCTTCAAAGACATGTGTGTTACCAGCCTTGTAGTCATCATGGGGATATGTCCCCTTCAAAGACGTGTGTTACCAGCCTTGTAGTCATCATGGGGATATGTCCCCTTCAAAGACATGTGTGTTACCAGCCTTGTAGTCATCATGGGAATATGTCCCCTTCAAAGACATGTGTGTTACCAGCCTTGCAGTCATCATGGGGATATGTCCCCTTCAAAGACATGTGTGTTACCAGCCTTGTAGTCATCATGGGAATATGTCCCCTTCAAAGACATGTGTGTTACCAGCCTTGTAGTCATCATGGGAATATGTCCCCTTCAAAGACATGTGTGTTACCAGCCTTGTAGTCATCATGGGAATATGTCCCCTTCAAAGACATGTGTGTTACCAGCCTTGTAGTCATCATGGGAATATGTCCCCTTCAAAGACATGTGTGCTACCAGCCTTGTAGTCATCATGGGGATATGTCCCCTTCAAAGACATGTGTGTTACCAGCCTTGTAGTCATCATGGGAATATGTCCCCTTCAAAGACATGTGTGTTACCAGCCTTGTAGTCATCATGGGGATATGTCCCCTTCAAAGACATGTGTGTTACCAGCCTTGTAGTCATCATGGGGATATGTCCCCTTCAAAGACATGTGTGCTACCAGCCTTGTAGTCATCATGGGAATATGTCCCCCTTCAAAGACATACGTGTTACCAGCCTTGTAGTCATCATGGGAATATGTCCCCTTCAAAGACATGTGTGTTACCAGCCTTGGAGTCATCATGGGGATATGTCCCCTTCAAAGACATGTTTGTTACCAGCCTTGTAGTCATCATGGGAATATGTCCCCTTCAAAGACGTGTGTTACCAGCCTTGTAGTCATCATGGGGATATGTCCCCTTCAAAGACATGTGTGTTACCAGCCTTGTAGTCATCATGGGAATATGTCCCCTTCAAAGACATGTGTGTTACCAGCCTTGTAGTCATCATGGGGATATGTCCCCTTCAAAGACATGTCTGTTACCAGCCTTGTAGTCATCATGGGAATATGTCCCCTTCAAAGACATGTGTGTTACCAGCCTTGTAGTCATCATGGGAATATGTCCCCCCACACTGAAAACCCCTTTATCCTACACACACCATTAACAGTGTGAAATTCCAACATGCTGCGTTAAATAAGAAACCACTTTCGTTACAAAGGAAAAAAAAGAAAAAATGAGTTTTCAGCCTTGAGAGAGAAAGACGTCCAAACCACACTGATACCCAGAATAATCACATTCTCCCTCAAATCCAGCTGGCTGGCACTGACAGTGGGACATTTAAGACCATCCACAGGAGAGAGGCAACAGGAAAGGCTGTTCCTATCACACACAGACACACTATCCCAGTCTTCTGCAGAGCCCCGTAGCAGCCAGCCCACCCCACCCACTGTGTTCACCCCTGGCCTAGTCCACAGCAGCCCCTGGCATAGTGGGTGAGACCACCCCAACCAACCAGCCTCTCAGTGTGTTTTTTAAGAGACACAGAAAGTCAATTGTAACTTCCACCATTACTCCAAAAATGAAGCCTACCGTTCCTTCCACCTTAAGAGAATGAGTAATCAAGAACGGGGGCCATTTGCAAACTGTCAGTCAAACGGCGCTATCTTCCTGCCGAGCCTTCCTCCTCTAATACCAATTTAAATCATTCACTGGCCTTCCACTGCCATTATTCAAAAGATCATAATAGTTTTCCTTGCGCCCAAAGCACAAAAAATCAATTATTTCCCCACAAAGACTTGAAAGTACTTAGCGCAGGGCTGTGAGAGAAAGCTGTGGGTTATATCAAATTGAAACTGCACTCATTACACAGCACACAATTAGTTACCTCTGGTCTGCGAGGCTCTTTAATTCCGAATGGCATATCTGTATTATTACAGAAACAAGCATGCAAATGCTATTGTTGGGGATTTAGAGAAATCAATAGGAATGTGGCGCGAGCGTTTGGTGGGCCACCACTCAATCTGCTGCGGCCCAGAGATAAAGGTCTGAATTCAAATGAACGAAAGCAGCCAGTGACATCACAAGTGACACCCAAAATAAAAGAGACGTCTCCATGATATACTGCATGTAATTATTCGCAGCACTTTGTCATTCTTTTTCCTCCTCATTCTATATACTTGTGGAACTGCATTTTGCATAAAGGGATTAAGAGTATTTTAATGAGAAACTGTAATTGTTTTTTCCCACACTCTATGGATATGTGTGTGCGAGTGTGTGTGTTTGCGAGTGTGTGTGTGTGTGTGTGTGTGTGTGTGTGTGTGGAAT
Organism: Oncorhynchus mykiss; assembly: GCF_013265735.2. NCBI lineage: Eukaryota > Metazoa > Chordata > Actinopteri > Salmoniformes > Salmonidae > Oncorhynchus > Oncorhynchus mykiss. The sequence goes on from NC_048587.1 coordinate 55,817,098, forward strand.
GAAGGAAGTCTGTATGAATGTCTCCCATTCATCATAGACAGTGCATTTCTATTGAATGAATACTGTGTAGAGTTTTTTTCATTGTTGATTTGAAATGAATGCTGGGTAAATGAAGGTGTTGGAAAATGTCATGAAGAAAAGGTACCACATAATGTAGGCCTATACCGAAATCTAATGTTTTACACTGGGGACATATTGAACTAAAAGGTTTAAGAATGGATATTACAGTACATCACGTAATATAATACTTGGCATTATCAAGGTCTTTCATAAATGTATCTGACATGTCAATGCAAGGTCTCTGCACTGTTCTGTTCTTCCTGGCTATTCAAACATGCTTCATTACAGACAATTACAGAAATGTAAACTGTATTCCGAACAACACGCTATTCATGGAAAAAAAGCTAATTTAAGAGTAAGAGAGAGAGACAGTGCTTTCCCCTGGCTGTGACCTCTGTACTCGCCACTGCATGACTTCACATGAGGACAGGTGAGAGAGAAGGCACGACAGGAGCGTGGGTTGGGGTTCACCTCAGGCTGATGATGCTGTGACCTGTCATCTACGTGATCCCTTTCCGCTCAGACAACCTTTTTGTGGTCAAAAGAGGGATAACAATTACAAATGACCCACCATATCCCCCTCCAGAAACAAACTCCCCCCCACCCCCACATGCCGCCCCACGTACCCTCCTCCAGAAGCAACCCCCCACCCCCCATATACCCCCTTCCAGAAACAACCCCCACCCCCCATATACCCCACTCCAGAAACAAACTTCCCCCCACCCCCACATACACCCCTCCAGAAACAACACCCCACCCCCATATACCCCCCTCCAGAAACAAACTTCCCCCAACCCCCCATATACCCCCCTCCAAAAACAAACTCCCCCACACCCCCCATATACCCCCCTCCAAAAACAATCTCCCCCCCACCCCCCATATACCCCCCTCCAGAAACAAACTCCCCCCACCCCCCATATAACCCACTCCAGAAACAAACTCCCCCCCACCCCCCATATACCCCCCTCCAGAAACATATACCCCCCTCCAGAAACAACCCCCCACCTCCCCCACCCCCATATACCCCCCTCCAGAAACAAACTTCCCCCCCACCCCCATATACCCCCCTCCAGAAACAAACTCCCCCCCACCAACCCATATACCCCCCTCCAGAAACAAACTTTCCCCCACCACCCCATATATCCCACTCCAGAAACAAACTCCCCCCATCCCCCAAATGCCCACATCCTCTCTCTCATACTTCGTACTCTGGTGCTCATTTTGGAATGAGAGCAATCACCAATATTCCTCTCTATTGAATGAAAAAATAAATGCCTTTCGTTCTGCAGGGATGAAGAGGAGCAGAATGCTGGGGAGGCAGAACATGCCCTTTGTTAGCCTCTCATGCTTCCCCTCTATGTCCTGGCTCCCCCTTTTTCACCCCTCTAACATTGTGATGGGAGGGGGAGGGGTGCTCATTCAACATCGGTTAAACGTTTTCAAAACAGCACAATGCCAGACCGAGATGGCAGGTGCAAGTGAGGGAGAGAGTCAGGGAGAGAGATGGAGGAAGAAGGAGACAAAGAGACAGAGAGCGGGTCAGTGAGAGACAGACATAGAGAGAGAATGAGAGAGGTCAACCTGTTAGGTCAGAGGTCAGCCTGTTAGGTCAGAGGTCAGCCTGTTAGGCCCACCTGGAGATGGCTCAGACCCAGGTGTCTGGCCTTAACTCCCCCCCGCCGGCCCTAGGCTCCAACCCAGGTGTCTGACCTTAACCCCCCCCCCCACCGGCCCCAGGCTCAGACCCAGGTGTCTGACCTTAACCTCCGGCCCCGGGCTCAGATCCAGGTGTCTGACCTTAACCTCCCTCATATTTAGGGACATACCCAGATGTCTGACCTTAATTTGTATATATATATATTTTTTACAAGGTAAGTTGACTGAGAACACATTCTCATTTTCAGCAATGACCTGGGGAATAGTTACAGAGGAGGGGGATGAATGAGCCAATTGGAAGCTGGGGATGATAAGGTGGCCATGGTGGTATGAGGGCCAGATTGGGAATATAGCCAGAACAACAGGGTTAACACCGCTACATTTACTATAAGTGCCGTGGGATCTTTGTTGACCACAGAGAGTCAGGACACTGGTTTAGCACCCTACACAGGGCAATGTCCGCAATCACTGCCCTGGGGGATTGGGATATTTTTAAGACCAGAGGAAAGAGTGTCTCCTACTGGCCCCCCAACACCACTTCCAGCAGCATCTGGTCCCCCATCCAGGGACCAACCAGGACGAACCCTGCTTAGCTTCAGGGGAAAGCCAGCAGGGTGGTATGCTGCTGGCAAACCCCTCTGGCCGCAGACTCAGACCCAGGGACAGACCCAGAAGCCTGGCTGTACTCAGTCCCAGCCAGGCCTCCCTCTTGCTTACCCTATCCCTCACACTCTCCCTATCTCTCTCTCTCTCGCTACAGTAGTATCACAGAGGACAGCCCCTCCATTGATGTCAGCAACCCCACCGGACCTGACCGGACCTGAATGGACCTGACCCGCTTACACAGGGCTAGTGCCTCAGCAGGCCTGTCCTCAGAACTCTCCTGGACATGTGTGCGCACATATAAACACATACACACACACTTATCACGCATACACACACAGACCGCTGAACACATGAATGCTCATTTAACAGAGATGAGTACTCAAACATTCACAAAAACACATATCCACACACACACACACACACACACACACACACACACACACACACACACACACACACACACACACACACACACACACACACACACACACACACACACACACACACACACACACACACACACACACACAAATGCATAGCATATAACACACACAGTAAGATTAACATTCAGACTCCCTCTCACATCATACGGACACACTCAAGCACACACACCCTGCCTTTCTCTGAGGCCAACCAAGTGAGATAAAGACCAGCAGGCTGGCTAAGAGGAGGACTGGAGGGGGGTTGCTTGGGGCTTCTGCCCCATCATTCATCTGCTGCCTAGCTGTGTATGCATTGTGATGATGTGGAAGCAGGTGTTGTGCTAAAATGCTTTTCTGCATCTATTCTGTCTCTTTGTACTGTATGTACTGTGAGTGTAGCTTGTTATTTAAGTGTGTATGATTGAACTTGGGCATTCTATTATACAGTAGGATATACACTCATTGTGTGGTTTATGGGTTTTTGGCATTGTGGCTACGTCTTTGTATGGACTGACAGCACAGTCACCCATCTTGTTATCTTATACAAGTATGACCTTGTGTTGGCTAACAATGAAATGAACTGCTGCACACAATACAACACCTCTGCACAGATTCGTTTTGCAGATCCTTTCAGTACTGTAAATGTTCTTGAGCCTTCAACTTCAGATATAATAATATATCTTCTTAACAAACATATTGAAAAACATACTCAAAACACATAGAAAATCACAGCAATTTTAAGACCGTTCTGTCCTTGAAGTAAATGTAGCCCTACGAGCATCATTCCAGCCCACACCCACACAGACAGACAGTCACAGACTCATCCCAGCACACACCCACACAGACAGACAGTCACAGACACATCCCAGCCCACACCCACACAGACAGTCACAGACTCATCCCAGCACACACCCACACAGACAGACAGTCACAGACACATCCCAGCCCACACCAACAGACAGTCACAGACTCATTCCAGCCCACAACCACACAGACAGACATTCACAGACACATTCCAGCCCACACCAACAGACAGTCACAGACTCATTCCAGCCCACACCAACAGACAGTCACAGACACATCCCAGCCCACACCAACAGACAGTCACAGACTCATCCCAGCCCACACAGACAGACAGCCACAGACTCATTCCAGCCCACACCCACACAGACAGACATTCACAGACTCATTCCAGCCCACACCAACAGACAGTCACAGACACATCCCAGCCCACACCAACAGACAGTCACAGACTCATCCCAGCCCACACAGACAGACAGTCACAGACACATCCCAGCCCACACCCACACAGACAGACAGTCACAGACTCATTCCAGCCCACACCAACAGACAGTCACAGACACATCCCAGCCCACACAGACAGACAGTCACAGACTCATCCCAGCCCACACAGACAGACAGTCACAGACACATCCCAGCCCACACCCACACAGACAGACAGCCACAGACTCATCCCAGCCCACACCAACACAGACAGACAGTCCCAGACTCATCCCAGCCCACACCAACAGACAGTCACAGACTCATCCCAGCCCATACCCACACATCCCAGCCCACACCCACCCACACAGACAGACAGTCACAGACTCATCCCAGCCGACACCCACACAGACAGACAGTCACAGACTCATACCATCCCACAAACAGGAAGCCAGTTACAGACTCATACCATCCCACAATAGGCAGACAGTCACAGACTCATACCATCCCACAAGCAGGCAGACAGTCGCATAAATGACTCACATCCATAACCACTCATGCTTAGTTTGAGATAATGAACTATTCATGGGAAACTTTATCTTGAGGAAATCTAAGTATATCATGATCTGCAATTCTTCTTCTTAAAAATACACCTGTCTCCCTTCAGGTTACCTTCAGGTTATCTTCTATGTGACCTATTGACAATACTAAAAACCGAGGGACAATGCTTTGCTAAAACGTTGTGAAAAAGTAACAGGTTGTTTCTTATATCAAATGAGAGAGATGTATTTGTCCAATGTACCAGTACATCCAGGACACTATAGTCACTATCTCAGATAGTGTCACTGCCACAGGACTATCAGTGGTGAGATGAGGGCAGTGGAAGGCAGGTAATCCACACGAAGAAACAAGAAGGTGGTCACTATGATGCAGAAAACTCTAGGAAACGTTTTACAGATAATATATGCAAGATAATCTATAATGGTATGCTCTATATATAGTCCAAATTGGTATATATAGTCTATTGTGGTGTATATATAGTCTTTAGTAGTGTATATATAGTCTACATTGGTATATATAGTCTATAGTGGTATATATAGTATTTCGTGGTCTTTAGTGGTATGTGCCTATAGACTGTAGTATATATAGCCTATAGGGTTATATATATATAATCTATAGTGGTATGTATAGTATATGGTGGTATATATAGTCTATAGTCTATAGTGGCATATTTAGTCTATGGTGGTATATATGCTTAGGGTTATGTATATTATATAGTGGTACATATAGTCTGTAGTAGTATATATAGTCTATAGTTGTATATAGTGTATATTGGTATATATAGCCTATAGTGATATATATAGTCTATGGTGGTATATATAGTCTATGGGGGTATATATAGTCTATAGTGGTATATAGTGTATGGTGGCATAACATCAAGACTGCAGTCAGTCAAACACCCTCACCTCAAGTCCCCAGTGAGACTACACTTTCTACAGTGAGACCTGTTCATTTGTATGTAACCTGTCCTGGATCAGCATTCTTGTGGTTATGCATCAAGAGGATCAACTACAGATCAGCCCGGAGCAGGAACACACCATACCATGGAAACAAGGGTGGCTGCTTGATAGAGACTGACGCCATCGCTCCGGGATACCATCACCACAGAGACTCCGCCCTGGCAGTCAGGTGTCAAAACAAAAGAGCTGGAACACGCTTTTAAGGTTCCATTCCAGGTCTTCTTGTTCTCACACAGCTCTGTGCTGTCTGTCAGAGAGGGAAGATCACAATAATTGCCCCCATTATGTAAGATGACTCTGTTGACATCTCACCCCTGGATCATCTTTCCTTGACGGTGGCAAAAACGTAGGACTTTCTGTTAATGCCTAAGCACTTGCTCTTAAGCTGTACACAGCTCTGTTCTCTAGAGAAACCTTTATATGCTGGAATTACCCAGTTGTAGTACTTGAATATATTCATTTAACTAGTGCCAGGTAATTTGTTTCCATGATGAGAGATACTTCTGTTATTCTTAACTCATATATTCAATCAAGCAAGTATATAATTTACAGGTTGATTATATGAGTCCCTAATGTCATGACCAGGTATAGATGCAAACCAAAACTAGTTTTTCTGTAAAAAAAACAAATTGAATTTTCAGCATGGTGGTAAATCTTGTATGGGGTCAGAAATAACAATAACCAGTACAGCCACTGTATCCTTCCTCCTGACGTTGTAGCAATGACGCCACCTGTTAGACCTTACTCTCTCTCAGCACAGCTCACACCCCCCACCCTGGGTTTGATCGATGTCCCTGTAAACATGAAACTTCCATTAAACCTCAGACAGAAGGTCTACTGCTCCCCATCCCTCTTGGCTATGGACACAACCCAAGAAATATTGCAGACATTTCCTATATATATATATATATATATATATATATACAATTTATTTATTTATTTATTAGTTAAATATTTTATTATAGGGATATGTTCAACTTTATTCTGTAAAGGATCTAGCTACATTTTTATTGGAGTACCAACCACATGACCAGATTTCTAACAAAGTTTAGTCAACCAACTATTATCGTTAGCCCAATTGAGGCTATACATCCAATGCGTCTTCCATTTCTGGGATGTCATATGCTAATTAGATGGGCAAATCAGGTTCCATCTACCTCAACTGTGGCTTGACAAGCAGACAGCAGAACAGACATAGACTTCTCTTTAAGTTCCTTTCTTTAGCCCACTTTAGAGCTCACAGTTTCTATTCTACGCCCGGTAAATAAAGACGGCTCATGTAACCCACAACATATTTATCAGAGGTCTATTAGCATGACGTTTCCTTTAGGCTTCTCTCACCTTTCCCAACCCCAACTCAAAGGTTGCTGTCTTCAAAGAACAGATTGGTGAAATTCTAAGTGTCACAAAGACTGTTCTTATCAGAGCATGTCTGAACAGTCATGACACACTGACACTATGCCTCTGAAATGTTATAACTGTCAAATGAAGGAAACAGGGTAAAATCCCCTGGATATTGAATGAGAGGCGGTGTTTTCTTCTCTCAGAGTTGGCAGTTTACTTTGGATTGGCATGAGGGGATTAGGGGAAGCGGGTTCAAACATTCCTGTGTAATTAGTCATGGCTGTTCCATCAGTGACACACACAGCTGAGAGTGACATCTAGGCGTGAACCAGGAGCATAGCCCCGCCCCCAGGGAAGCCCCCCTGTCTCCATCTGATCAATTCAATTTAAGGGGCTTTATTGAAATGGGAAACATGTTTACATTGCCAAAGAAAGTGAAATAAATCATGTACAGTAAAAAACGAACAGTAAACATTACAATCACAAAAGTTCCAAAAGAATAAAGACATTTCAAATGTCACATTATGTCTATATACAGTGTTGTAATGATGTGCAAATACTTAAAGTACAAAAGGGAAAATAAATAAACATAAATATAGATTGTATTTACAATGGAGATTGTTATTCACTTATTGCCCTTTTCTTGTGGCAACAGGTCACACATTTTGCTGCTGTGATTGAACAATGGGGTATTTCACCCAATTATCAAAATTGGATTTGTTTTCGAATTATTTGGGGGTCTGTCTATTCTGATGGAAATATGTGTCTCTAATATGGTCATACATTTGGCAGGGGGTTAGGAAGTGCAGCCCAGTTTCCACCACATTTTGTGGGCCGTGTGGACATAGCCTGTTTTCTCTCAAGAGCCAGATCTGCCTTTGGTGGCCTTTCTCAGTAGCAAGGCTATGCTCATAGTCAAAGATAGTCAAAGATTTATTTCATTTTGGGTCAGTTACCGTGGTCAGTTATTTTGCCAATGTGTACTCTGTGTTTAGGGCCAAATAGCATTCTAGTTGGCTCTGTTTCTTTCATTCTTTCCAATGGTCAAGTAATAATATTTTTGTTTTCTCATGATCTGGTTGGGTCTAATTGTATTAATGTCCTGCGACTTTGTGGGGTGTGTTTGTGTTTGTGAACAGAGCTCCAGATCCAGCTTGCTTAGGGGAATCTTCTCCAAATTAATTTCTCTGTGGGTTATGGCTTTGTTATGGAATAGCATCCTTTTAAATGGTTGTAGAATTTAACAGCTCTTCACTGGATTTTGATAATTAGCGGGTGTCGGCCGAATTCTGCTCTGCGTGCATTATTAATTTGAATTGAATTTAGAGAGAGAGAAATGTCTAGATCATAGATCTGTTGTTGAGAGATACATGAAGGAAGAATTTCTAAGGAAAACAACAGAAACATAGAAAATATATTTTCCAAGAATGCAGTGTTCTGTGACTGACCCAAATGTAATGGGAAACGTCTCTCTCTGTCAGACAAGTGCTGCGCCTGTCATTCTTTTTTCTGCTCCTTTCTCTTTCAGTTTCAGTATCATTTTTTTTTACATGTAAAGTGTATTGAGGCTTTTGTTAAATGCCCTTTAAGTAAATTGTGATTTGATTTGACCCTTTTCACTCAGTTCATACTTTACTTTAAGTGTTCACTCCGTATTGATTGCTATATGTATGTTGTAAATTGTAAACACCCTATACTGTAGTACAGTCGTGGCCAAAAGTTATGAGAATGACACAAATATTACATTCCACAACGTTTGCTGCTTCAGTGTCTTTGTCAGCTGTTACTATAGAATACTGAAGTATAATTACATGCATTTCATGAGTGTCAAAGGCTTTTATTGACAATTACATGAAGTTGATGCAAATAGTCAATATTTGCAGTGTTGACCATTCTTTTTCAAGACCTCTGGCATGCTGTCAATTAACTTCTGGGCCACATCCTGACTGATGGCAGCCCATTCTTACATAATCAATGCTTGGAGTTGTCAGAATTTGTGGGTTTTTGTTTGTCCACCCGCCTCTTGAAGATTGACCACAAGTTCTGAATGGGATTAAGGTCTGGGGAGTTTCCTGACCATGGACCCAAAATATCAATGTTTTGCTCCCCGAGCCACTTAGTTATCACTTTTGCCTTATGGCAAGGTGCTCCATCATGCTGGAAAAGGCATTGTTCGTCACCAGACTGTTCCTGGATGGTTGGGAGAAGTTGCTCTCGAAGGATGTGTTGGTACCATTCTTTATTCATGGCTGTGTTCTTAGGCAAAATTGTGAGTGAGCCCACTCCCTTGGCTGAGAAGCAACCCCACACATGAATGGTCTCAGGATGCTTTACTGTTGGCATGACACAAGACTGATGGTGGCGCTCATCTTGTCTTCTCCGGACAAGCTTTTTTCTGGATGCCCCAAACAATCGGAAAGGGGATTCATCAGAGAAAATTACTTTACCCCAGTCCTCAGCAGTCCAATCCTTGTACCTTTTGCAGAATATCATTATGTCCCTGATGTTTTTCCTGGAGAGAAGTGGCTTCTTTGCTGCCCTTCTTGACACCAGGCCATCCTCCTAAAGTCTTCGCCTCACTTTGCGTGCAGATTCTCTTACACCTGCCTCCTGCTATTCCTGAGCGAGCTCTATACTGGTGGTGCCCCGATCCCGCAGCTGAATCAAATTTAGGAGACGGTCCTGGCGCCTGTTGGACTTTCTTGGGCACCCTGAAGCCTTCTTCACAACAATAGAACCGCTCTCCTTGAAGTTCTAGATGATCCGATAAATTGTTGATTTAGGTGCAATCTTACTGGCAGTAATATGTGAAGCTCTTTTTCTGCAAAGCAATGACGGCACGTGTTTCCTTGCAGGTAACCATGGTTGAGGAAGAACAATGATTCCAAGCACCACCCTCCTTTTGAAGCTTCCAGTCTGTTATACAAACTCAATCAGCATGACAGAGTGATCTCCAGCCTTATCCTCATCAACACTCACACCTGTGTTAACGGGAGAATCACTGACATGATGTCAGCTGGTCCTTTTGTGGCAGGGCTGAAATGCAGTGGATATGTTTTTGGGGAATTCAGTTCATTTGCATGGCAAAGAGGGACATTACAATTAATTGCAATTCATCGGATTACTCTTCATAACATTCTGGAGTATATTTAAATTGCCATCATATAAACTGAGGCAGCAGACTGTGAAGATTAATATTTGTGTCATTCTCAAAACTCATGGTTTTACATTGACTCATGGTTTTACCTTGAGATGATATAATAAGCCCTGTTCAGAGCTATCAATGTCGAACGTTGAGTCATGTTGACAAAGGTCTATTCAGTAGCCCCGTTTGTACCTGGTCCTAACATGCATCCTTTATCCTGATCTTGTCCACATTCTGATTGTGCCCACATTTTCTGACAGGTGTAAACGATTCAGTACCATTACGTTCCTCTCCTCCCCTCCCCTCTTCTGAGAAGAGGGGAGGAGAGGAATGTAACGGTACAGAGAGAAGAGGGGAGGAGAGGAATGTAACAGTACTGAGAGAAGAGGGGAGGAGAGGAATGTAACGGTACAGAGAGAAGAGGGGAGGAGAGGAATGTAACGGTACAGAGAGAAGAGGGGAGGAGAGGAATGTAACGGTACAGAGAGAAGAGGGGAGGAGAGGAATGTAACGGTACAGAGAGAAGAGGGGAGGAGAGGAATGTAAAAGTTCTGAGAGAAGAGGGGAGGAGAGGAATGTAACAGTATTGAGAGAAGAGGGGAGGAGAGGAATGTAACAGTACTGAGAGAAGAGGGGAGGAGAGGAATGTAACGGTACTGAGAGAAGAGGGGAGGAGAGGAATGTAAGGGTACTGAGAGAAGAGGAGAGGAATGTAAAGGTACTGAGAGAAGAGGGGGGGAGAGGAATGTAACAGTACAGAGAGAAGAGGGGAGGAGAGGAATGTAACAGTACTGAGAGAAGAGGGGAGGAGAGGAATGTAACGGTACTGAGAGAAGAGGGGAGGAGGAGAGGAAAGAGGAGGAGAGGAATGTAACGGTACTGAGAGAAGAGGGGAGGAGGAGAGGAATGTAACGGTACTGAGAGAAGAGGGGAGGAGGAGAGGTAAGAGGAGGATAGGAATGTAACGGTACTGAGAGAAGAGGGGAGGAGGAGAGGAAAAAGGAGGAGAGGAATATAACGGTACTGAGAGAAGAGGGGAGGAGGAGAGGAAAGAGGAGGAGAGGAATGTAACGGTACTGAGAGAAGAGGGGAGGAGGAGAGGAATGTAACGGTACTGAGAGAAGAGGGGAGGAGGAGAGGAATGTAACAGTACTGAGAGAAGAGGGGAGGAGAGGAATGTAATGGTACTGAGAGAAGAGGGGAGGAGAGGAATGTAACGGTACTGAGAGAAGAGGGGAGGAGGAGAGGAAAGAGGAGGAGAGGAATGTAACGGTACTGAGAGAAGAAGGGAGGAGAGGAATGTAACAGTACTGAGAGAAGAGGGGAGGAGAGGAATGTAAGGGTACTGAGAGAAAAGAGGAGAGGGGAGGAGAGGAAAGTAATGGTACTGAGGGAAGAGGGGAGAAGAGGGGAGAACAGGAAAGTAACGGTACAGAGCGAAGAGAAGAGGGGAGGAGAAGAAAGTAATGGTACATGAGAGAAGAGGAGAGTGGAGGAGAGGAAAGCAATGGTACATGAGAGAAGAGGAGAGTGGAGGAGAGGAAAGTAATGGTACTGAGAGAAGTGAGGAGGAGGAGAGGAACGTAAAGGTACAGAGAGAAGATTAGAGGGGAGGAGAGGAAAGTAACGGTACAGAGAGAAGAGAAGAGGGGAGGAGAGGAAAGTAATGGTACAGAGAGAAGAGAAGAGGGGAGGAGAGGAAAGTAATGGTACAGAGAGAACCTTCCTCGATTACACATGTTCACCGGCTGAAAGGAAGTGCTCAGCTCCTCAGAAACAGCTGATGTATCCATGCACACACATAGGCCGTAGAGACGTACTGGAGGTCTGGAGAGCAGGGCTGGCACAATCCTTCCTGGCTGGATGCTCACCCTAGCCCGGCAGATGCGGGGAGCTGGGATGTAGCGCACTGGGCTAAGAACGCGTACTGGAGACACCGTGCGCTCATCCGCATAACACAGTGCCTGACCAGTACAACGCTCCCTCCGGTAAGCACGGGGAGATGGCTCAGGTCTCCAACCTGGCTCAGCCAATCTCCCCGTGTGCCCTCCCAAAATAACATTTTGGAGTGGCCTCTCGGTCTTCGATGCCAGCCTTGTCCCCGTGTAATCCTTGGCCATTTTACCAGCTGCCTCCGCCTTCCTTGCTGCTTCGACCTGCTCCCATGGCAGGCGATATTTTCCGGCCAGGATCTCCTCCCACGTATTTATTTTATTTGTATTTTTATTTTACCTTTATTTAACCAGGTAGGCAAGTTGAGAACAAGTTCTTATTTACAATTGCGACCTGGCCAAGATAAAGCAAAGCAGTTCGACAGATACAACGACACAGAGTTACACATGGAGTAAAACAAACATACAGTCAATAATACAGTATAAACAAGTCTATATACAATGTGAGCAAATGAGGTGAGAAGGGAGGTAAAGGCAAAAAAGGCCATGGTGGCAAGGTAAATACAATACAGCAAGTAAAACACTGGAATGGTAGTTTTGCAATGGAAGAATGTGCAAAGTAGAAATAAAAATAATGGGGTGCAAAGGAGCAAAATAAATAAATAAATTAAATACAGTTGGGAAAGAGGTAGTTGTTTGGGCTAAATTATAGGTGGGCTATGTACAGGTGCAGTAATCTGTGAGCTGCTCTGACAGTTGGTGCTTAAAGCTAGTGAGGGAGATAAGTGTTTCCAGTTTCAGAGATCTTTGCAGTTCGTTCCAGTCATTGGCAGCAGAGAACTGGAAAGAGAGGCGGCCAAAGAAATAATTGGTTTTGGGGGTGACTAGAGAGATATACCTGCTGGAGCGTGTGCTACAGGTGGGAGATGCTATGGTGACCAGCGAGCAGAGACAAGGGGGGACCTCACCTAGCAGGGTCCTGCAGATGACATGGAGCCAGTGGGTTTGGCGACGAGCATGAAGCGAGGGCCAGCCAACGAGAGCGTACAGGTCGCAATGGTGGGTAGTATATGGGGCTTTGGTGACAAAACGGATTGCACTGTGATAGACTGCATCCAATTTGGTGAGTAGGGTATTGGAGGCTATTCTGCAAATGACATCGCCAAAGTCGAGGACTGGCAGGATGGTCAGCTTCACTAGGGTATGTTTGGCAGCATGAGTGAAGGATGCCTTGTTGCGAAATAGGAAGCCAATTCTAGATTTAACTTTGGATTGGATATGTTTGATATGGGTCTGGAAGGAGAGTTTACAGTCTAACCAGACACCTAAGTATTTGTAGTTGTCCACGTATTCTAAGTCAGAGCCGTCCAGAGTAGTGATGTTGGACAGGCGGGCAGGTGCAGGTGGCGATCGGTTGAAGAGCATGCATTTAGTTTTACTTGTATTTAAGAGCAATTGGAGGCCACGGAAGGAGAGTTGTATGGCATTGAAGCTTGCCTGGAGGGTTGTTAACACAGTGTCCAAAGAATGGCCGGAAGTATACAGAATGGTGTCGTCTGCGTAGAGGTGGATCAGAGACTCACCAGCAGCAAGAGCGACCTCATTGATGTATACAGAGAAGAGAGTCGGTCCAAGAATTGAACCCTGTGGCACCCCCATAGAGACTGCCAGAGGTCCGGACAACAGACCCTCCGATTTGACACACTGAACCCTATCAGAGAAGTAGTTGGTGAACCAGGCGAGGCAATCATTTGAGAAACCAAGGCTGTTGAGTCTGCCGATGACGATGTGGTGATTGACAGAGTCGAAAGCCTTGGCCAGATCAATGAATACGGCTGCACAGTAATGTTTCTTATCGATGGCGGTTAAGATATCGTTTAGGACCTTGAGCGTGGCTGAGGTGCACCCATGACCAGCTCTGAAACCAGATTGCATAGCAGAGAAGGTATGGTGAGATTCGAAATGGTCGGTAATCTGTTTGTTGACTTGGCTTTCGAAGACCTTAGGAAGGCATGGTAGGATAGATATAGGTCTGTAGCAGTTTGGGTCAAGAGTGTCCCCCCCTTTGAAGAGGGGGATGACCGCAGCTGCTTTCCAATCTTTGGGAATCTCAGACGACACGAAAGAGAGGTTGAACAGGCTAGTAATAGGGGTGGCAACAATTTCGGCAGATAATTTTAGAAAGAAAGGGTCCAGATTGTCTAGCCCGGCTGATTTGTAGGGGTCCAGATTTTGCAGCTCTTTCAGAACATCAGCTGAATGGATTTGGGAGAAGGAGAAATGGGGAAGGCTTGGGCGAGTTGCTGTTGGGGGTGCAGTGCTGTTGACAGGGGTAGGGGTAGCCAAGTGGAAAGCATGGCCAGCCGTAGAAAAATGCTTATTGAAATTCTCAATTATGGTGGATTTATCAGTGGTGACAGTGTTTCCTATCTTCAGTGCAGTATTAGACTTAAAATGAATCATCCAGCGATCATACACTGTTTACCAGGGGGCAGGGCTACCAACGTTCAGGCTAATCTAAAGATGGTGCTGGCTAAAGTTAAAACTGGTGAGTGTAGAGAGTATAGAGATATTGTTATCCACGTCGGCACCAACGATATTAGGATGAAACAGTCAGAGGTCATCAAGCGCAACATAGCTTCAGGGTGTATATCAGCTAGAAAGATGTGTTGGCATCAAGTAATTGTCTCTGGCCCCCTCCCAGTTAGGGGGAGTGATGAGCTCTACAGCAGAGTCTCACAACTCAATAGCTGGTTGAAAACTGTTTTCTGCCTCTCACAAAAGATATAATTTTTAGATAATTGGCCCTCTTTCTGGGACTCACCCACAAACAGGACCAAGCCTGGCCTGTTGAGGAGTGACGGACTCCATCCTAGCTGGAGGGGTGCTCTCATCTTCTCTACGAACATAGACAGGGCTCTAACTCCCCTAGCTCCACAATGAAATAGGGTGCAGGCCAGGCAGCAGGCTGTTAGCCAGCCTGCCAGCTTAGTGGAGTCTGCCACTAGCACAGTCAGTGTAGTCAGCTCAGCTATCCCCATTGAGACTGTGTCTGTGCCTCGACCTAGGTTGGGAAAAACTAAACATGGCGCTGTTCGCCTTAGCAATCTCACTAGAATATAGAACCTCCATTCCTGCCATTATTGAAAGAGATAGTAATACCGCACATCTCAAAATAGGGCTACCTAATGTTAGATCCCTCACTTCAACAGCAGTTAAAGTCAATGAACTAATCACTGATCGTAATCTTGATGTGATTGGCCTGACTGAATCATGGCTTAAGCCTGATGAATTTACTGTGTTAAATGAGGCCTCACCTCCTGGTTTCACTAGTGACCATATAATGTTTATCCCGCAAAGGTGGAGGTGTTGCTAACATTTACGATACCAAATTTAAATTTGCAACAACAAATCGAGCTTCTACTCATGAAATCTATGCAACCTAATAAATCACTTATTATAGCTACTGTTTACAGGCCTCCTGGGTCCATATACAGTGTTCCTCACTGAGATCCCTGAATTCCTATCGGACATTGTAGTCATCGCAGATAATATTCAAATTTTTGGTGACTTTAATATTCACATGGAAAAGTCCACAGACTCACTCCAAAAGGCTTTCGGAGCCATCATCGACTCAGTGGGTTTTGTACAACATGTCTCTGGACCTACTCACTGCCACAGTCATGCAGTCATGCACCTAGTTTTGTCCAAGGGAATAAATGTTGTGGATCTTAATGTTTTTCCTCATAATCCTGGACAATCGTGCCACCATTTTTGCAATCGCAACAAATAATCTGCTCAGATCCCAACCAAGGAGCATCAAAGTAGTGCTATAAATTCTCAGACAACCCAAAGATTCCTTGTTGCCCTTCCAGACTCCCTCTGCCTACCCAAGGACGCCAGAGGACAAAAATCAGTTAACCACCTAACTGAGGAACTCAATTTAACCTTACGCAATACCCTCAATGCTGTTGCACCCCTACAAACGAAAAACATTTCTCATGAGAAACTAGCTCCCTAGTATACAGAAAATACCAGAGCTCTGAAGCAAGCTTCCAGAAAATTGTAACGGAAATGGTGCCACACCAAACTGGAAGTTTTCCGACTAGCTTGGAAAGACAGTACCGTGCGGTATCGAAGAGCCCTCACTGCTGCTCGATCATCCTATTTTTCCAACTTAATTGAGGAAAATTGAGGAACATTCCAACATTTATTTTTGATACTGTCGCAAAGCTAACTAAAAAGCAGCATGCCCCAAGAGAGGATGACTTTCACTTCAGCAGTAATAAATTCATTAACTTCTTTGAGGAAAAGATCATGATCATTTGAAAGCAAATTACGGACTCTTCTTTAGAACTGCGTATTCCTCCAAAGCTCCGTTGTCCAGAGTTTACAAAACTCTGCAGGACCTAGGATCAAGGGAGACACTCAAGTGTTTTAGTACTATATCTCTTGACACAATGATGAAAATAATCATGGCCTCTAAACCTTCAAGCTGCATACTGGACCCTATTCCAAAGAAACTACTGAAAGAGCTGCTTCCTGTGCTTGGCCCTCCTATGTTGAACATAATAAACGGCTCTCTATCCACCGGACATGTACCAAACTCACTAAAAGCGGCAGTAATAAAGCCCCTCTTGAAAAAGCCAAACCTTGATCCAGAAAATATAAAAAACTATCGGCCTACATCGAATCTTCCATTCCTCTCAAAACATTTTGAAAAAGCTGTTGCACAGCAACTCACTGCCTTCCTGAAGACAAACAATGTATACGAAATGCTTCAGTCTGGTTTTAGACCCATCATAGCACTGAGACTGCACTTGTGAAGTTGGAAAATTACCTCTTAATGGTGTCAGACCGAGGCTCTACATCTGTCCTCGTGCTCCTAGACCTTAGTGCTGCTTTTGATATATATATCAGTTTGTCTCTGTGAATGGTTTGTCCTCTGACAAATCAACTGTAAATTTCGATGTTCCTCAAGGTTCCGTTTTAGGACCATTATTGTTTTCACTATATATTTTACCTCTGAGGATGTCATTCGAAAACATAATGTTAAATTTCACTGCTATGCGGATGACACACAGCTATACATTTCAATGAAACATGGTGAAGCCCAAAAATTGCACTCGCTAGAAGCCTGTGTTTCAGACATAAGGAAGTGGATGGCTGCAAACGTTCTACTTTCAAACTTGGACTAAACAGAGATGCTTGTTCTAGGTCCCAAGAAACAAATAGATCTTCTGTTGAATCTGGCAATTAATCTTGACGGTTGTAGAGTCGTCTCAAATAAAACTGTGAAGGACCTCAGCTTTACTCTGGACCCTGATCTCTCTTTTGATCAACATATCAAGACTGTGTCAAGGACAGCTTTTTTCTATCTACGTAACATTGCAAAAATCAGAAATGTTCTGTCCAAAAATGATGCAGAAAAATGTATCCATGCTTTTGTTACTTCTAGGTTGGACGACAGCAGGGCTCTACTTTCCGGCTTCCCGGATAAAGCACTAAATAAACTTCAGTTAGTGCTAAATACGGCTGCTAGAATCCTGACTAGAACCAAAAAAATGTATCATATTACTCCAGTGCTAGCCTCCCTACACTGGCTTCCTGCTAAGGCAAGGGCTGATTTCAAGGTTTTACTGCTAATCTACAAAGCATTACATGGGCTTGCGCCTGCCTATCTTTCTGTTTTGGTCCTGCCGTACATACCTACACGTATGCTACGGTCACAAGACGCAGGCCTCCTAACTTAGAATTTCTAAGCAAACAGCTGGAGGCAGGGCTTTCTCCTATAGAGCTCCATTTTTATGGAATGGTCAGCCTACCCATGTGAGAGACGCAGACTCTGTCTCAACCTTTAAATCTTTACTGAAGACTCATCTCTTCAGTGGGTCATATGATTGAGTCTAGTCTCGCCCAGGAGTGTGAAGGTGAACGGAAAGGCTCTGGAGCAATGAACCGCCCTTGCTGTCTCTGCCTGGCCGGTTCCCCTCTCTCCACTGGGATTCTCTGACTCTAACCCTATTACAGGGGCTGAGTCACTGGCTTACTGGTGCTCTTCCATGCCGTACCTAGGAGGGGTGCATCACTTGAGTGGGTTGAGTCACTGACGTGATCTTCCTGTCTGGGTTGGCGCCCCCCCTTGCATTGTGCCGTGGCGGAGATCTTTGTGGGCTATCCTCGGCCTTGTCTCAGGATGGTAAGTTGGTGGTTGAAGATATCCCTCTAGTGGTGTGGGGGCTGTGCTTTGGCAATATGGGTGGGGTTATATCCTTCCTTTTTGGCCCTGTCCGGGGGAATCATCTGATGGGACATCAGTGTCTCCTGACCCCTCCTATCTCAGCCTTCAGTATTTATGCTGCAGTAGTTCATGTGTCGGGGGGCTAGGGTCAGCTTGTTATATCTGGAGTATCTTATCCTGTGTGAATTTAAGTATGCTCTCTCTAATTCTCTCTTTCTCTCTGAGTACCTGAGCCCTAGGTAAAAACTCAACTCGTTGTGTTTGGAGGACAAAGAATGTTTGTTTCTGGTGTCCTTTGAGAGCTCTTTGGTCTTGGCCATAGTGGAGTTTGGAGTGTGACTGTTTGAGGTTTTGGACACGGTGTCTTTTATACTGATAACAAGTTCAAACAGGTGCCATTAATACAGGTAACGAGTGGAGGACAGAGGAGCCTCTTAAAGAAGAAGTTACAGGTCTGTGAGAGCCAGAAATCTTGCTTGTTTGTAGGTGACCAAATACTTATTTTCCACCATAATTTGTAAATAATACATGAAAAATCCTACAATGTGATTTTCTGGATTTTGTTTTCTCATTTTGTCTGTCATAGTTGAAGTGTACCTATGATGAAAATTACAGGCCTCTCTCATATTTTTAAGTGGGAGAACTTGCACAATTGGTGGCTGACTAAATACTTTTTTGCCCCACTGTAAATTGATGCCATAAATCAGTGGTGCCACCTGTCAATGCTTTTAGATGTCATGATAATGATGGTTTCACTTTCCAGATCACAGTCAGATCACAATGGTTATTTTAATCGTGAAGTAAAACCTACAGACACTAAACTAAACATATGAAACACAGGGTGGGAGGGGACAGACCTACAGGAAAGACAGGGTGGGAGGGGGCAGACCTACAGACACTAAACTAAACAGATGAAAGACAGGGTGGAAGGGGACAGACCTACAGACACTAAACTAAACAGATGAAACACAGGGTGGGAGGGGACAGACCTACAGGCACTAAACTAAACAGCTGAAAGATATGGTGGAAGGGGACAGACCTACAAACACTAAACTAAACAGATGAAAGACAGGGTGGGAGGGGACAGACCTACAGGAAAGACAGGGTGGGAGGGGACAGACCTACAGGAAAGACAGGGTGGGAGGGGGCAGACCTACAGACACTAAACTAAACAGATGAAAGACGGGGTGGGAGGGGACAGACCTACAGGAAAGACGGGGTGGGAGGGGACAGACCTACAGGAAAGACAGGGTGGGAGGGGGCAGACCTACAGGAAAGACAGGGTGGGAGGGGGCAGACCTACAGGAAAGACAGGGTGGGAGGGGACAGACCTACAGGAATGACAGGGTGGGAGGGGGCAGACCTACAGGAAAGACAGGGTGGGAGGGGGCAGACCTACAGGAAAGACGGTGGGAGGGGGCAGACCTACAGGAAAAACAGGGTGGGAGGGGACAGACCTACAGGAAAGACAGGGTGGGAGGGGGCAGAGCTTCAGGAAAGACGGTGGGAGGGGGCAGACCTACAGGAAAAACAGGGTGGGAGGGGACAGACCTACAGGAAAGACAGGGTGGGAGGGGGCAGACCTACAGGAAAGACAGGGTGGGAGGGGACAGGCCTACAGGAAAGACGGTGGGAGGGGCAGACCTACAGGAAAGACAGGGTGGGAGGGGACAGGCCTACAGGAAAGACGGTGGGAGGGGCAGACCTACAGGAAAGACAGGGTGGGAGGGGACAGACCTACAGGAAAGACAGGGTGGGAGGGGCTGACCTACAGGAAAGACAGGGTGGGAGGTGGTCAGTTAGCGATGGTCAGTTAGCCATGGTCAGTTAGCTTAGCATTAGAATCTCTTAAGGATGGCTAATGAAGTGTTAATTGTCTGAGTGGCCGGAGGAGGCCTTTTACAGTTAGGATTGTCTGGGTTTCGACTTCCGAAAGTACTTAGTACCCCTGAACAGAGTCGCAGCACTGTGGGCGGATCTGTTTACACTAGGTAGATAAAACACAACAGTCTGGCAGATTAGGGCCTGACCCAGACAGTGGAGGAGCTCACACCATCTGTATCAGCCAGGAGAGCCTCTCAAGGATACAACTGATCTCATGCTTCCTTTCTCTCCTTTTGCTTTCTAAATGTAAGGGAACACCCCCCTGAAATGGGATAGGCAGTGAGTAAGTAAGGACTGGGGAAACTCAGGAAGCTGCTGGAAGTATTTCCTCAACATAGTTTTTACATTGACTAGCTGTTGGGGTCTTCTAAGTTTGAAAGGGGTAAATATTAAATGTGCTGTAGGTAATATACCCTTTGGATGTATGACCCTTTTAGAGATGTTCTACTTCAACACATGATTCACATAAACACAGCTGCTGTAACGATGTGTGCTGAGAGTCAGGAAGCAAGTTCAGGGAGTGAGTGTTTTATTAATAAATAAACACAAAACCAGAAACACGAACAACGCACAGGTTTAACACTGGAACAGAAACAACAATGCCTGGCGAAGGAACCAAAGGGAGAGACATATATAAGGAAGGTAATCAGGGAGATGATGGAGTCCAGGTGTGTCCGATGATGCGCAGGTGTGCGTAATGATGGTGACAGGTGTCCGCCATAACGAGCAGACTGGTGACCTAAAAAGGAGCACAAGTGACAGCTGCAGAGAAGAAAGGGAGGAGTAGGGAAAAGAGAGACTAGAGGGAGGAGTTGGGAGGAGTTGGGAGCAGAGAGAGGAGAGAAGAGAGGGAGGAGTAGGGACCAGAGAGAAGAGAGGGAGGAGTAGGGAGCAGAGAGAGGAGAGAAGAGAGGGAGGAGTAGGGACCATAGCGAAGAAAGGGAGGAGTAGGGAGCAGAGAGAGCAGAGAAGAGAGGGAGGAGTAGGGTGCAGAGAGAGGAGAGAAGAGAGGGAGGAGTAGGGAGCAGAGAGAGGAGAGAAGAGAGGGAGGAGTAGGGAGTAGAGAGAGGAGAGAAGAGAGGGAGGAGTAGGGAGTAGAGAGAAGAGAGAAGAGAGGGAGGAGTAGGGAGAAGAGAGAAGAGAGAATAGAGAAGAAAGGGAGGAGTAGGGAGCAGAGAGGATGGAGGGAGGAGTAGGGATCAGAGATAAGAGAGGGAGGGGTAGGGAGCAGGGAGAAGAGAGAAAAGAGAAGAGAGTGAGGAGTAGGGAGCAGAGAGGAGGGAGGAGGGAGGGATGAGTAGGGAGCCGAGAGGAGAGAGGGGGGAGTGGATAAATTGAAAAAAAACAGAACGTACAAAGTGAGAGTGATAAATATAGAGGAAAGGCTATGGAACACGAAGGGTTAAGGAAGAAGGAACGACAAATTGACAGATGGGTTAAATGAGGATAGAAAAACAGAGAGGGTTAAAGGCCCAAATGAGGAGGAGTGTGAGAAGACAGGGCTCTCCCAGTATTAACATCACGGGGTCTGCTTAACCAAATCTCCTTATGAAATCTACTCCTGCCCCGGTAATTACAATGAACAACTTCATATGGTACGTCTGCCTGGCTCTCAGATAAGGCAGGCCAGCGCGTGGCACAGACTCCTTGCTTTGGAAGGGAAAATCCTTTATCTTACCTCTATCTTATCTCAACCGGCTTCTGCCCAATTCCACCCTAATCTTCTGCGTAAACAATACAGATATTTCACCATCGCAGCAGAAAAAAATAGAAAGCGAGAGGGAGGGAGCAAAGAAACTGATAACATCACTAATTTACAAAGCTAGACCCCTTCTGCCAAAACACTCGCCTACTCTCAATTAATGTATTCGGATGAACATTACCTCACCCTCTAAACACTCCAAAACTTCAGTCAAAACCATACTGCACTACCTCACCATCTAAACACTCAACCTCCTCCGCTACCTCACCCTCTAACCAATACTGCAAAACCTCACCCCAAAAACACTCCCCCATTCCCTCAACCTCTGAACAATACCCCACTACCTCACCCTCTAAATAATACCCCACTAACTCACCCTCTAAAAACTTCTCCACTACCTCACCCTCAAAACATCCCACAATCTCACCCTTGCAAACACCAGACTACATCACCATCTAAAAACTCCTCCGCTACCTCACCCTCTAAATACTCCACCAACTCACCCTTTAAATGCTCAATTACCTCACCATCTAAACACCCCAGTAACTATCCCTCTAAACACCTCACTACTTTACCCTCTAAAATCTCCTCCACTACTTCACCCTCTAAACACTCCTTCACTACCTCACCCTCTAAACACTCACCCACTACCTCACCCTCTAAACACTCCTCCACTACCTCACCATATAATTACTACACTACCTCAACCTTCTAAACACTCCCCCACTACCTCACCCTCTAAACACTCCTCCACTACCTCACCATATAATTACTACACTACCTCAACCTTCTAAACACTCCCCCACTACCTCACCCTCTAAACACTCCCCCACTACCTCACCCTCTAAACAATAGCACACTACCTCATCCACTAAACAATTCCCCACTACCTCACCCTCTAAACATCCCACAATCTCACCCTTGCAAACACCAGAATACATCACCATCTAAAAACTCCTCCGCTACCTCACCCTCTAAATACTCCACCACCTCACCCTTTAAATGCTCAATTACCTTACCATCTAAACACCCCAGTAACTATCCCTCTAAACACCCCACTACCTTACCCTCTAAAATCTCCTCCACTACTTCACCCTCTAAACACTCCTTCACTACCTCAACCTTCTAAACACTCCCCCACTACCTCACCCTCTAAACACTCCTCCACTAACTACCTCAACCTATATAATTACTACACTACCTCAACCTTCTAAACACTCCCCCACTACCTCACCCTCTAAACACTCCCCCACTACCTCACCCTCTAAATAATACCTAACTAACTCAACCTCTAAACACTCCTCCACTACCTCACCCTCTAAACATCCCACAATCTCACCCTTGCAAACACCAGAATACATCACCATCTAAAAACTCCTCCGCTACCTCACCCTCTAAATACTCCACCACCTCACCCTTTAAATGCTCAATTACCTCACCATCTAAACACCCCAGTAACTATCCCTCTAAACACCCCACTACTTTACCCTCTAAAATCTCCTCCACTACTTCACCCTCTAAACACTCCTTCACTACCTCACCCTCTAAACACTCACCCACTACCTCACCCTCTAAACACTCCTCCACTGCCTCACCATATAATTACTACACTACCTCAACCTTCTAAACACTCCCCCACTACCTCACCCTCTAAACACTCCTCCACTATCTCACCCTCTAAACACCCCACTATCTCACCCTTGCAAACACCAGAATACATCACCATCTAAAAACTCCTCCAATACCTCACCCTCTAAACACCCCACTATCTCACCCTTGCAAACAGCAGAATACATCACCATCTAAAAACTCCTCCAATACCTCACACTCTAAACACCCCACAACCTCACCATCTAAACACTCCCTCACTACATCACTCTCTAAACCCTCCTCCACTACCTCACCCTCTAAACAATACCCCACTATCTCACCCTCCAAACAATACCCTACAACCTCAAACTATATACACTCCCCCACTACCTCACCCTCTAAACACTCCTCCACTACCTCACCCTCCAAACAATACCCCACGACCTCAAACTATATACACTCCCCCACTACCTCACCCTCTAAACAATACCCCACTACCTCAAAATCTAAACAATCCTCTACCTCAACCTCTAAATACTACACTACCTCAACCTCTAAACACCCCTCCACTACCTCACCATCTAAAAACTCCTCCAATACCTCACACTCTAAACACCCCACTACCTCACCATCTAAACACTCCCTCACTACATCACCCTCTAAACACTCCTCCACTACCTCACCCTCTAAACAATACCCCACTATCTCACCCTCCAAACAATACCCTACAACCTCAAACTATATACACTCCCCCACTACCTCACCCTCTAAACACTCCTCCACTACCTCACCCTCTAAACTATACCCCACTATCTCACCCTCCAAACAATACCCCACGACCTCAAACTATATACACTCCCCCACTACCTCACCCTCTAAACAATAGCACACTACTTTACCCTCCAAACAATGCCCCACTACCTCACCCTCTAAACAATACCCCACTACCTCAAAATCTAAACAATCCTCTACCTCAACCTCTAAATACTACACTACCTCAACCTCTAAACACTCCTCCACTACCTCAACCTCTAAATACTCCCCTGCTACCTCACCCTCTAAACAATACCCCACTACCTCACCCTCTAAATGCTACAGTACCTCACCCTCTAAACATACCTCCTTTACCTCACCCTATAAACATTCCTACACTTCCTCACCCTCTAAACAGTCCTCAACTTCCTAACCCTTTAAACAGTCCTCAACTACCTAATTTCCAATTGAGCCGACATATGCAGCGTTTAGGCCGACGTCCCGGAGGTTTTCTCCAAGACCCGCGCCACCTGTCTCCCTCCTGGGACTGTACCATCAACCTGCTGTGCCCAGCCGAGACAACCCTTTGTCGGTGGCTGAAACCAAGTCTATGGAGGAGTACATCCAGGAGGCTCTCAAAGGGTTTCAAGTTTCTTCCTCATGGCCAAGACGGAGGGGTCATCCGTCTATTGACTACAGAGGTCTCAATGCCATCACCACCAAGTAGCACTACCTCCTCCCGTTTGTCCTGGTCACCATCGAACAGCTCTGTGGGGCCCGTTTTGTTACAAAGCTGGACCTGCGGAGTGCCTACAATTTGATCTGGAAGACAGCCTTCAGCATGATTTCTGGGCACTATGAGTCATTGGTGATGCCTTTTGGATTAGCCAATGCTCGGTCGGTATACCAGGCATTCGTGAACGAGGTGTTCGGGGACATGCTTGGGCGTCAGGGGGTCGTGTATATTGACGACATCCTGATCTACTCATCCACCTTGGAGGAGCACATCACCCATATCCGGGAAGTCCTGTGACGCCTCCTGTAGAAACATTTGTGCCGAGATGTGCCAGTTACATCAGGCCACCGTCTCCTTCTTGGGATATCAGATCAGCCACAGGGAGTGGTTATGGAGGAGCTCCATGGCGTTGGTGTGGAGCTCTGCAGACGATTCTCAAAATCCTGCCATTTTATCCATCTCCTTGGTCACCCTACTGCTATTCCAGTTGCTGAGGCACTGTTCCAGCAGGTCTTCTGGCACTATGGCCTACCGGAAGACATTGTTTCTGATCATGGTCTCCAATTCACATCGTGGGTATGGAGAGCCTTTATGGAGAAGATGGGGTTCACGGTCAGCCCACTCGCCCCTGTAGTGGACGCGTGGTTCCGGCGAGCAGAGGAGGTTTGGAACGCTGCCCACGTGAAGCTTCGATGCGCTGTCCACCGCCAAATGGAGCAGGCAGACAGTCACCGCAGCCAGGCTCCTGTGTTCCATCCTGGTGTCATGACGTTGTCCTCTTTGGGTATAGCAAGCCCCATCCCCCTCTCCCTGCCTCCCCCTTTCCTCCTTCAACTAGGTTGCTGTGGTCAGAGAGACGTCGTAAATTCCTGAGGATCTCCTCATGGACATACAGTATAGAGAGAGTACATTTTCATAAAGGAAAAAGGAAATCCTTCCACCTCACAGAACTTGAGGTACGAACAAATGTCATGTTCCGGAGAAAGTAAAAAAAGATCGGTGAAGAATCCAGCTACGAACTGGTCCGTTTGTCACAACTTGGGGGAGCTCATGGGAGACGGTGTGGCCACATTAACATAACACTATTTATATAATAGCATCAGATATGAGGTTTACATCTAATTGTTGTATAAGATGAATGAGTGAGTATACTGTTTGTGTAATTGTGTAATATGATTTTGGACTGTTTAATGAAGAAAAATACAAATCCCTTTTGATTTGAACTAAATCAGAGGACCGCCCAGTTAGGGTCAGGCCTCCTGGGATAGCCCTTTTTCGGCCATTCTGAATAAAACCCCCACTCGGGTTTTCGATCAGCAGACCGAGCTTACCTCAATTACGAGATGGCTAAAGGTTGCAGACCATGTTCCTTACATCAATGCTGGTCTGCTACCTTTATGATGGTAGTAACCAAAAAAGTGTTAAACAAATCAAAATACATTTTTTTATGTGGGATTTTTAAAAGTAGCCAACCTTTGCCTTGATGACAGCTTTTCACACTCTTGGCATTCTCACAGTCAGATTTATGAGGTAGTCATCCTGAATGCATTTCAATTATTAACAGGTGTGCCTTGTTAAAAGTTAATTTCTGCAATGTCTTTCCTTCTTAATGCGTTTGAGCCTATCAGTTGAGTGGTGACAAGGCAAGGTTGGTATACAGAAGATAACCCAATTTGGTAAAAGACAAATCCATATCATGGCAAGAAAAGCTAAAATAAGCAAAGAGAAACGACAGTCAATGATTACTTTAAGACATGAAGGTCAGTCAATCCAGATTTTTTTTCAAGTGCAGTCACAAAAACCATCCACTGCTATAATGAAACTGGCATACCTTAAGGGAACATTTTGACATTTCGTGTATAGTTAGTGAGAAAGTCCGTATTGCAAATGTACGGTCCCTTACTAGACGTCCGGAAACGTTTGTAAAATTTGCGGTCGGCATTGGGCCGTGCGGTAGGGCCGGACCTACCGGGATGTCATCGAATGAACTTTGTCGGGCATTCGGTTTCCGTTTTATAAAATAATCAAATTTTGGTCATTTTTCCGCTGTCCCGGAAATTCCCACAAGAGGGCATAAGGAATCATATTGCAATTGTACAAAACATCACGAATCACGACGGGGCCTTATCTCGAAAACTGAAAATATTTTGAAGCCGAAACTTGGTGAGCGTAGGTTTGGCATAATGGGCAGTTGGCCCCGAACAAGATGGCGTCTAGGCCTCAACGGTTTTTGAGTTATGGCCATTTCTCTGGGATTAAAGGTCCAAAATGAAAATAGAGAAATTATTTTTCCACTTCACGTCAAAGTCAAGGAGCCTCCGGTGTCAATAAAAAAAGAACCAGCCATTTATCTATCGTCATTTAAGAGAAATCGTACAATGACAAATTGGTGATGTTCACAAATAGGCGGTTTTTTTCAACAGTTACAGATCCAGTTGCAGGGTGTTCATACGAATATTTTTAAAGTGTGCTGCGGAGCTCTGCGAGATTTCTGTGATTTTCTATGATTTTCTGAAATAACACACACTCACTAAACCCTCCGTATATATCTCAGTTCTTAACGTAAAGACTTATAACTGATTCTGATTCTAAGCTTCCTGGACCAACCGGAATTGGTTAAAATCCCCCTAAAAGTGTATATCCATATCCTGCCAGCAGTTTGATAGACATAGTGCATTCAACCCTGTGTAAATCAGTCAGTTCTGAACGTAAATACTTACATAGACCTACACATAATGTCCGAACTGGACCCGCAGCTAGAACGTAACTATGTGTTTTACGTTTTTATTATGTTTTAAACTGAAGGCGCTGTGAATTATGGGCCTGCTCTGACATATGTGATAGTTGGCTTCTAAATGAGTAGGAAAAAGTGGGTTTGGTGTCAATTGATATCAGTTTGGTGTCATAATGACATCTAATTGACTGATGGACACTGACTTGCTAGTTGACTTTTGTACATTTGCAATGTGTTTAAACGGAGAGGGATCATCACCAAAATGGCATTCTGAAATCAACACAAAAAATGGGATCACCATAGTCTCCAGACTGTGCCGAGTTCAACGAGATATCCCGCTTGACCGTAGCTCGCTCGGTCTAAGCGCAGCGACCATTAGAAAAGTAGACCCAAAATGAAGCCTGCCACACAACATCATTTGATTTTGGGTGACAGTGAGAGAACCGTTAGGGTGAGAAGCACAATTCGACCTCAGGTACGTTCCTAAGGTCCTCCCGATCTGTGCAAGCCTAACCTTGACCGTGTGGCATTAACCCTTAACAGTAAAACAGGGTTTTTTGATCTCACAGATTACAATGACATCTCTCCCGATAGGAATACATTGCCTGCTAACCTAAATTCAACCTGAAGCCTATGTGGGTTATGAATGCCGTATGAACCTGTCTTCGGTGACAGTCCATCAGACCACTATGAGGTCTACCTGTGTCAATTCTAAGCTTCCTGAAGCAACCGGAAGTGGTTAAAATCACCCTAAAAGTATATACCCATACCCTGCCTGCAGTTTGATAGACATAGTGCATTCAACCCTGTGTAGATCAGTCAATTCTTAACTTAAAGACTTAAAACTCAGGATTCTGTAAGAGGCTACCTCAGTCAAGACATGTTTACCTATAGCTTCCTGTGCCAACCGGAAGTGCCTTTAATTGGGTCACACTGTCTGTTTCGAAGGGTTAAAAAAGTCACATCTCTCCAAAACTTCATATGTGTGACTAGGTAACCCTTCTGAACTGTAAATCAGTCATTTCTACCAACAGATCTCAAAGAAAAGCTCCCTCACACACACACACACAGGAAGGATGGAGTGACAAAGTGCGGTGCTTAAAGACACAGAGAGCAGGCATTACCATAATCCCTAGGCCATGCCGAGTTCAACGAGATATCCCGCTTGACCGTAGCTCGCTCGGTCTAAGCGCAGCGACCATTCGAAAAGTAGGCCCAAAATGAAGCCTGCCCCACAATGTCATTTGCTTTTGGGTGACAGTGAGAGAACCGTTAGGGTGAGAAGCACAATTCGACCTCAGGTACGTTTCTAAGGTCCTTCCGATCCGTGCAAGCCTAACCTTGACCGTGTGGCATTAACCCTTAATAGTTAAAAGAAGGTTTTTACATCAAATAGTTTGCATTGACTTCTCTCCCCATAGGAATACATTGCCTGCACTCCTAAATTCAACCTGAAGCCTTTATGGGTTATGAATGCCGTATTAACCTGTCTTCGGTACCAGTCCATCAGGCCACTATGAGGTCTACCTGTGTTGATTCTAAGCTTCCTGGACCAACCGGAAGTGGTTAAAATCACCCTAAAAGTGTATACCCATACCATGCCTGCAGTTTGATAGACATAGTGCATTCAACCCTGTGTAAATCAGTCAGTTCTGAACGTAAAGACTTAAAACTCAGGATTCTGTAAGAGCATACCCCAATGAGGATGTGTGTTGACTTATAGCTTCCTGTGCCATAATTGGTGTCTCAGGGGCTGTTTCGAAGGGTTAAAAAAGTCAGATCTGTCCAAAACTTCATATATGTGATTAGGCAACCCCCATGAACTGTAAATCAGTCATTTGTCCCATAAAATTTCAAAGGAAAACTAAATCACTCACACACACAGCTTGGAAGGAGGGACCCATTGGGGTGCGTAGAGACATACACTGCCTGCATTAGTTAAACATGTTGGAACTTTTAAAGAACCGTCAGACCTAGAGTTCCGAAACTTTAGAAACCTGTTCTAGACCTCAGGTCAATAGTGCGTGGTGAGTTAGGTGGCTCTAGAAGGTTCTCGGACCGAGAAACAGCCTCGTATATTTGCAATGACTTCAATTCATTTTTTGCATCACGAAAATGACGACATTTAGAAATGTCCCAGACTCGCAAGACTAGGTGCATTGCGAACGTCTCGGCCCATATAGACAGACCCCAACGTTTCTGTCCGATAGCTCATTCAAGGACCCCGTAGCAAGTCATGGAAAAAAGTGGATTTTCAGCACCAATTAGGGTTTTGCTCGGACACCAAATGACCTATTGAGCCGAAACTTGGGATTCGGGGTCATCTCAACTAGGCCAACACATAACATAAGAAATGGACCCGCAGCTAGAACGTAACTACGTGTTTTATGGTTTTTTTATGGTTTGAACCGAAGGCGTTGTGAATTTTGGGCCAGCTCTGAAGTATGTAATAGTTGGCTGCTAAACGAGTTGGAAAAAGTGGGTTTGGTGTCAGTTTGTATCAGTTTGGTGTCAGAATGATATCTAATTGACTGATGGACTCTTGTCCACTTGACTCTTGTCCATTTGCAATATGTTTAAACAGTGAGGTACCATCACCAAAGTGACATTCTGAAATCAACCCTAACGAGCGATTAAGATGAACCAGAATCACTGCCCAGCCATCCCGAGTTCATCGGGCCAGTCAATTTCACATTCCTGCAGGATTTTTATAGCATGACAAATTTGTGATGGTACCTGCCCATTGAACCATATTGCAAATGCACAGTGACTTTGCAAAAGTGAGAAAACATAAACAAATGGACATAATGAAATCACCATATTTTTATTTTTGGGTTACCAGTTGCACAACAATGCACGTGCATTTGCAATATGATTCTATAGTGAAAAAACATCACCAAATGGACATGATGAAATCAACACAACGATTGATGGAAAGGAATAACTATCACTTCCCGGCCATCCTGTGTTCATCAGGTCA
The DNA here is from genome assembly GCF_013265735.2 of Oncorhynchus mykiss. Classification (NCBI taxonomy): domain Eukaryota; kingdom Metazoa; phylum Chordata; class Actinopteri; order Salmoniformes; family Salmonidae; genus Oncorhynchus; species Oncorhynchus mykiss. The sequence continues at coordinate 55,847,584 of NC_048587.1, forward strand.
GTCAATTTTGCAATTCTGCAGTATTTTTGAGCATGTCAAATTTCTTTTGGCATTTGGCCAAAGAAAAAGTGACTTTTGACTTTGACTTTTGACTTCCTATGAAATCATATTGCAAATGGACTAAACATATGCCTTATGCACAAGTTTAAAAACAAATTATGATAATACAAGTTGACAAAAGTATAGTTTGAGCAAAGTATAGTTTGACTTTTGAGCATGCCAAATTCGTTATGGTACATGCCCATTGAAACATATTGCAAATGCACGTGCACTTGCAATATGATTCTATAGTGAAAAAACATCACCAAATGGACATGATGAAATCAACACAACGAGTGATGGAAAGGAACAACTATCACTGCCCGGCCATCCTGACATACACTGCTGTCATCTAGTGGTCAAAATCTAAATTGCACCTGGGCTGGAATAATACATTATGGCTTTTCTCTTGTGTTTCTGGGTTTGGGTATGTCATTTTAGGCTAAAACAAATTTTTAAAGGGGAAGAACATTTTTTGATTACATACTAGATACTACATATTTTAAACGATCTATTCCATCTTACATATTTTTTTGATGTTTTATTTAACCTTTATTGAAATAGGCAAGTCAGTTAAGAACACATTCTTATTTACAATGAAGGCCTACCAAAAGGCAAAAGGCCTCCTGTGGGGATGGGGGCTGTGACTTAAAAAAAAAAATTTTAATAAAAATATAGAGCCTATATAGAATATAGAACAGAGCCTATGCCGCTCTGTCATTGCTCATCCTATATTTACAGTATATGTAAATATTCTAATTTCATTCCTTTACTTAGATTTGTGTGCAATAGGTATTTTTTGTGGAATTGTTAGATTAAATGTTAGATATTGCTGCACTGTCAGAACTAGAAGCACAAGCATTTCGCTATACTCACAACAACATCTGCTAACCATGTGTATGTGACCAATAAAATGTGATTTGATTTATATGATTCCATATGTGCAAATTCATAGTTTTGATGTCTTCACTATAATTCTACAATGTAGAAAATAGTAAAAGAAAGAACAACCATTGAATGAGCAGGTGTGTCCAAACATTTGACTGGGACTGTATGTGGGTAAGATAGTATAGCTAGCTACATTTTAAGATATTACACGTTTCTAATTTTGCCAGTCCTTTTCATTTCAAGTTATAGCGTACTATAAAGTACTAACGTTAACTGGCTGGCTGGCTTGCTAAAGTTACGTGTATGATCTGTGTCGTAATATTATTCGTATCTCAGAGCCATTTGCATTGCTAGTTAAAGCCTAATGTTAGCTAGCTAGTTAACATTGAACTTGGTTGGTTAGGTACCTGCACAGATTCATGCAGGGTATGAGTTGGGATTAATATTATGAGTTGGGATTATGGTTGATCGTTTAGCTAGCTAGCTACATGTCTAAACAAAAGACTCCACTATGCAAGTAACCGTTTCAGTAGAATGTTCATGATGTCACTGCGACAACTGTCGATAGACGTAGCTGGTAAATTCAATCGCTATCTACTCCGATTTCAGAGCACTCTCGACTGAGTGTGCCGGAGGCAGAATAACTGACGAATGCTCAATACCTGTGTCAGTAAACGTTGGCAAAAATGCGTAATTAAATTGTTGTCGGCAGCACAGGTGCTGTCACCAACGCTCTAGATAATATAAAAACAGTCTAACCAGCTCTTCTAGGGTGAGCAAAATGGTTATTAAGCTGTTCTCTCATTTGTGTCTGGAAGTAGCTAGCTAGCCAATGTCAAATCAAATCAAATGTTATTTGTCACATACACATGGATAGCAGATGTTAATGCGAGTGTAGCGAAATGCTTGTGCTTCTAGTTCTGACAATGCAGTAATAACCAACGACTAATCTAACCTAACAATTTCACAACAACTACCTTATACACACAAGTGTAAAGGGATGAAGAATATGTACATAAAGATATATGAATGAGTGATGGTACAGAACGGCATAGGCAAGATGCAGTAGATGGTATCGAGTACAGTATATAAATATGAGATGAGTAATGTAGGGTATGTAAACATATAAAAGTGGCATTGTTTAAAGTGGCTAGTGATACATGTATTACATAAAAATGGCAAGATGCAGTAGATGGTATAGACTACAGTATATACATGTGAGATGAGTAGCCAGTTAGCCAGTTAGCTTGTGTGCTTGACTGATGTCATCAGGTCAGAACGCTCAGATCAACCCTGCTCCTCGGCCAGAACATCAAGTGTGTCCTCTGAATTTATAAACGGACAATCTGACAACTTTTTGAGTTTACACATGCCCAGAAGGCACTCGGAGCACACTCTGGCCCTCCAGATTAAATGTATAAACACACACGTAGTATTAATCAGAGTTTAGTCTTGAAATCTTTGGATGTTTAGTACATGGCCTCACATGCGACTCCTTCAATAGATGGGTGGGGCTAAGGCTTAAGAGGGTGTGAACAATGCTGTATGTGTGTAGACAAAGAAGGGCTCTCCATATGGGTGCCGAAACATTCAAGGGCCATTTTCTCAAAAGTGTGGTGACAAGTTTATCAACTTTCAAAGAAGAATTACTTAATTTTGTTACAGAAGACCGAATCGAGCTGGTCGGTCATATTTGACAGGCACTTGATAATGCTTAGAATTTCCCGGCAGCATCCTCTTTATGCCAGTTAGGCTCTAATGTGCTTCATTTTATTTGGCCACTTTATATGGCCACTTTAGTTGTGATACAAACCTTACTAAAACATATAGGCCTATGGGTGAGGCTACATGAGGCATGGGATTATGATTTTTTTCTTGCCTTATGCTGGGCATCATTCACAAGTCATAATGTATCATTCACAAGTGATTTTTATTTTTTTTACCTTTATTTAACTAGGCAAGTCAGTTAAGAACAAATTCTTATTTTCAATGACGGCCTAAGAACAGTGGGTTAACTGCCTGTTCAGGGGCAGAACAACCAATTTGTACCTTGTCAGCTCAGGGATTTGAACTTGCAACCTTACATTACTAGTCCAATGCTCTAACCACTAGGCTACCCTGCCGCCCCGATAGCCTAATATTGTCACCCATCAGACTATTCTTGATTTAATCTTGTCTTTGCATATACTAAATAATACATGTGTGAAATTTGTTTGGATTTAGAATGCACCACTATAATGCACCTGTCTCGAAACAGGGGCAGGGGAAAAATACATGTTGTCTATGCACTTAAATAGCGAATGGAGGACTCTTTTCCCATGGTTCATGTTCATGCCAGCCAGGTAAGCTATACTCATTTTGTAAAGAGAAGCAATGTGATTAATATTAGGAAATTTGATAAATAAATATAGTAGGTCTAGCCTATAGAAAGCTGATGGGATGCTCCTCTTTTCAATAGAGGCCACCACTCTGTTTTCTCACAAAATTGCATAGCCTATATAAATGTTATGCAACATTTGCTCATGGGCTCTCATTAAGTGTTTGATTAGATTTTTGATTACATTTGCATTGATGACCCGTGACCGCCGGTGTAATACGGTCACTCTAACGGCCCTAATCATCGCTTCTAGAGCTGTTTGCAGGAGAGGGATTGTTTTGACCAATCTACTCCAAAACAAGATTAAGGGGACAGCATCATGTTGATGCATGTTGATTGTTGGCTACAATAACCACAGCTGTGAAACAAGTCAGTTGAGCGTGGGATCACAGACAGGACATACTTGTAATGCAGAACATGGGGTAATCGCTCCTCTTTCAAACTGCAGGACATACGTGGAAACCATGGCAGGGAGTAATCTCTCCTCATACAAACTGCAGGACATACGTTGAAACCAGGGCAGGGAGTAATCTCTCCTCATACAAACCGCAGGAGACATTGAACCCATTTTGAGCAACTGTGATAAACAAGGTAGGCCACGACTGTAGGTAGCTAGTGTGGAAGGGAGCTCAGAGAGATGGGCCAGGGACCACATCATACATGTGCAGGACAAAACTTTTTTTTTTTTTTGTGTGTGTGTGTGTGTGTGTGTGTGTGTGTGTGTGTGTGTGTGTGTGTGTGTGTGTGTGTGTGTGTGTGCGTATGTGTGTGTGTGTGTGTGTGTGTGTGTGTGTGTGTGTGTGTGTGTGTGTGTGTGTGTGTGTGTGTGTGTGTGTGTGTGTGTGTGTGTGTGTGTGTGTGTGTGTGTTTGTGTGTGTGTGTGTGCATATGTGTATTTGTGTCTGTCTATTTCCAAGTGACCAGGTGTTAAAAGAAATCCTATGTGTGTATGTATGTGTCTTAAACCTAGCTGCACTCAGAAGTGAATTGAATCAGTGAGGCCAGGTGACTTGAGGTGAGACTGAGCTGAGCATGATAACACATGAATGTAGGAATGAAGGTCGTTAGCTACACACCATAGAAAAAAACCCACATCATTAGGTACATTGTTAAAGAATTGGACAGACACACCTTATTCTACAGCTATAGCATTTACTCAGACAAATGTAATCCTGTAGAGTGTTCTAGATTGATCCGTCAGCTCCCTGGACAAAGGACCTCAGAGAGTGAGCAATTTGTGCTCGGCTCTGTGTCCTGAATGAGTCAGGATGCCATGTCTATCTTCAGACTTGACTCAGCGATCACTTAAGCGAGCAGTAATTGGAATGGAGACAACCTGTACACCACTGTCGGAGAGAGAGGGATTGTACTATCACTTTAAGGATGAAAGTTAATCACTTTTTAAACAGGATCAGAAACAATTCATCTAATGGGAGGTTCTAATCTAAGAGGACTGAGAGCTCTCTGACCCTATGACTGATAGATTGCAATCATTATGTGTTGAATGTGTATCCCTATTGGTGTGTGCGTGTGTGCGGGCGGCAGGGTAGCCTAGTGGTTAGAGCGTTGGACTAGTAACCGGAAGGTTGCGAGTTCAAACCCCCGAGCTGACAAGGTACAAATCTGTCGTTCTGCCCCTGAACAGGCAGTTAACCCACTGTTCCCAGGCCATCATTGAAAATAAGAATTTGTTCTTAACTGACTTGCCTGGTTAAATAAAGGTAAAAAATTTTTTTTTTTAAAATGTGTGTCTGTGTGTGTGACTGTCTCCTCACATATCTTTCGGGCCATAGTGCAGTGGTCTGATGTGGACTGGGCAGATGGTTGACCCGGTTAGGGGAGCAAAGAGCAGTGAGTGGCCCAGAGAGGTGAGTGTGTCTGTGGCTGTTTGTCCTGGCTGTCCCCCTGTCAGAACTGGAGGCTGGGCCCTGATTTGACGGCTGGAGAGGCAGATGAGACAGGATGAGAGATGATCCCTGAACGGAGCGAAAAACAACTCCAGTTAGATGGCCCACCACCAACATGATGATAATCTGTAAACGAGACATCACCCCGCTCCTCCCACCTCCTCCTCCTGCCTGTCCCGCCCGATCATCCTCACAGAGTGGTGAGCTCAGTAGTCTGGGAGAAACACACAATGAAACATCATCTTTTCCAAACTAACATGCTAACAAACAAGCAGCCAACCAGGCCTCCGTCAATTCTGAGGACTCAGTGGCTTGGCTCTGGATAGCTGAACTAGATGACCACTGGTGTACAAACAGGCACAATCTAACCTTTATTTAGGTGGGGTGTCCAATTGTAGGAGGGGAGTCCAATTGAGACCAATGTGTCTTTTTCAAGGGAGATCTGCATGACAAACTATTACCAATCAAGAAAGCATAGGAGCATAGGAAATACACAAAGAAAAATTTAACATTATATTTTCAAGAGAGACATTTTTTATTATCTGAGTGACCTCTTACTGACCACAACCATGCCCTCTCATGTAGTTCGACTTCGTTACCAGGGCCAGGAGCTTTCCTGACCATGTGATCAGATCAGGAACAACTCTCTAACTGTACATTCATAGAATGCAGTGAAACCAGGAAAATATCCAATACTCAGTCAAACGTAACTTGTTTCACACTAACCCACTCTCTCTCGCTCTCTAACTCTCTCACAGTCTCTAGCACCAAGAGCTGCAGTCAATGAACAATTATGTTTCCCCATTCCCATTTAATGGTTTTATTAGAGGTGGGAAGAATGTATGATTAGGGACTTGTCCCCGTCCTTTTAGAGTGGTAATAATTCATGGCAGCTAGTGCAGCGGAGCTAGATGACATAGAGATGGGCCTGCTGCCTTTGTCTGGGAGGGAGAACATGATTATTAGTCAATTATATACATCATTGGAAAGAGAATGTGAAGAGGAGAAGACAGTGAAAGCAGCCAGCCAGCCAGTCAGCCAGCCAGCCAGCCAGTTGGCCACTGACTGTCATTAAACTCATGGTATTAAAAGTGTGCAGTGTCTCCTCCAGGAAAAGAGAGGAGAAGATCTGCATTGATACCTCTATCTCTCTCTACTCCACCAACCCTCCCCTCCACTTTCAGAGTAAAATTATAATCACTTTAATATCTTAGCATCTCAGTGAGTGTGACAGCCTCTCTTTGTGCCATTCTCCTCTTTCTCTCTCTCCCCCTTCCTTCCTTCCTTCCTTCCTTCCTTCCTTCCTTCCTTCCTTCCTTCCTTCCTTCCTTCCTTCCTCCTTTCCTCCTTCCCTCACTCCTTCCGTCTCTTCCCCTTCCTCCGTCCCCCTTACACCTTCTCTTCTCGTCTCGCTTGCTTAGTGTTCCCATCGGCTGATTTTTTTTTATCATGTGACAGGAACGAGAGATGAAGAAAAACAAAATCAAATCAAACTCAAAGGTGGAGGTATCAGGGCATGCTCTGCTATGCTTGGCTAGAGCGGATCTGTCTCTCTGTGAGTTTAACCAAGCCACATTACTGTGGAGAGGCACACCCCCCCAATCCCTCTGTCCCCCTCCACCTTGTTTGCGTGAGGTGTCAGGGTGAGGTGCTATCTTCTTCACAGAGGGTAAGACTGATACGGCGGTAAAGCTGGGGTTGGGTGAGGTGGGCGGGCGGGCGGGCGGGCGGGGGGGAGGAGGAAGGTTGGGTTGGAGCACACAGGCCAGACTCAGTTACGTCACAGCTTTGGGTTACGTTCTGAGATCGATAACGGCACCTTCAATCTATCAGCAGACTCCTGTTTGTGACGGTACACTAGGTGGATTGTTGGATGAACTACCTGGATACTGATCAGCTCTACAACCACAGCGAACACACCATTGTATACCTGAATGTGACATGTATAGGTTTTATGTATGTGTGCAACTAAGCTGAATGTGAAATGTGAATTGTATAGCCTACCTGTCTGTGTGTCAACTGAATTTTGGAGCATGTTACTCAAGGTCAAGACACTGGAAGTTAGTGTGATATACATACACTATATATACGCTATGATACACTATAATACACTATATATACATACTATTATACACTATGATTCTGTCACGGGATTCTTCTGTTGAAGGAGAGGCGGACCAAAACGTGGCGTGGTATGTGTTCATCATGAATTTTAATAAAGAAAACACTGAACACTGAAACACTATACAAAAACAATAAACAAAATAACGACCGTGAAGCTAATGAGAACTGTGCTGACACAAGCAATCAACATAGACAATCACCCACAAACAAACAGTGCAACCCAGGCTACCTAAGTAGGATTCTCAATCAGAGACAACTAATGACACCTGCCTCTGATTGAGAACCATACTAGGCCGAAACATACAAATCCCCAAATCATAGAAAAACACACATAGACTGCCCACCCAACTCACGCCCTGGCCATACTAAATAAATACAAAACAAAGGAAATAAAGGTCAGAACATCACAGTACCCCCCCCCCCCCCCCCCCCCCCCCCCCAAAGGTGCAGACTCCGACCGCAAAACCTTAACCTATAGGGGAGGGTCTAGGTGGGCGTCTGTCCGCGGTGGCTGCTCTGGCGCTGGACGTGGACCCCACTTCACCATAGTCTTGGTCCGCCTCATTGTCCGCCTCCGTGGCTTGCTAACCACGGCGACCCTTCTAAATGACCCCACTGGACACAGGGGCAGCTCGGAACAGAGGGGCGGAAGCTCTGGACAGAGGGGCTGAAGCTCTGGACCGTGGGGCGCTGGCGCCTCTGGGCTGAGGGGTTCTGGCGCCTCTGGGCTGAGGGGCTCTGGCGCCTCTTGGCTGAGGGGCTCTGGTGCCTCTGGGCTGAGGGGCCGCTCAGGAAAGAGGGGCAGCTCGGGACAGAGGGGCAGCTCGGGACAGAGGGGCAGCTCCATACTGGCTGACGACTCTGGCAGATCCTGGCTGACTGGCGGCACTGGTAGATCCTGGCTGACTGGCGGCTCTGGCGGATCCTGGCTGACTGGCGGCACTGGCGGCTCCTGGCTGACTGGCGGCACTGGCGGCTCCTGGCTGACTGGCGGCACTGGCGGCTCCTGGCTGACTGGCGGCACTGGCGGCTCCTTGCAGACTGGCGGCACTGGCGGCTCCTTGCAGACTGGCGGCACTGGTGGCTCCTTGCAGACTGGCGGCACTGGCGGCTCCTTGCAGACTGGAGGCACTGGCGGCGCTGGGCAGACTGGCGGCACTGGCGGCGCTGGGCAGACTGGTGACTCTGATGGCGCTGGGCAGACGGGTAGCTCAGGCGGCGCTGGGCAGACTGGCGACTCTGATGGCGCTGGGCAGACGGGAAGCTCCGGCAACGCTGGAGAGGAAGGCTCTGGCAGCGCTGGACTGAGGAGCTCTGGCGCCTCTGGAATGAGGGGATCTGGGGCCTCTGGACTGAGGGGCGGGAGCTGTGGCAGCGCCGGACAGGCGGGAGACTCCGGCTGCGCTGTAGAGGAGGGAGGCTCTGGCAGCACTGGACAGGCGGGAGCACCTGTAGGGATGAGACGGAGAGACAGCCTGGTGCGGGGGGCTGCCACCGGAGGGCTGGTGCGTGGAGGTGGTACCGGATAGACCGGACCGTGCAGGCGCACTGGAGCTCTTGAGCACCGAGCCTGCCCAACCTTACCTGTTTGAATGCTCCCGGTCGCCCTGCCAGTGCGGCGAGGTGGAATAGCCCGCACTGGGCTCTGCAGGCGAACCGGGGACACCATGCGCAAGGCTGGTGCCATGTAAGCCGGCCCAAGGAGACGCACTGGAGACCAGATGCCCACTCTAGCCCGGCCGATACGCGGAGCTGGTATGTACCGCACCGGGCTATACACCCGCACTGGGGACACCGTGCGCTCCACAGCATAACACGTGCCTGCCCGGTCTCTCTCGCCCCCCGGTAAGCACAGGAAGTTGGCGCAGGTCTCCCACCTGGCTTCGCCACACTTCCTGTGTTCCCCCCCCCCAAGACATTTTTGGGGCTGACTCTCGGACTTTCATCCGCTCTGCCGTGCTAGCTCCTCATAATGCCGCCTCTCTGCTTTTGCTGCCTCCAGCTCGGCTTTGGGGCGGCAATATTCCCCTGGCTCTGCCCAGGGTCCTTTCCCGTCTAGGATCTCCTCCTAAGTCCATTTCTCCAAATAGTGCAGCCTCTCCCACTGCTGCTGCTGCTGCTCCTGCTGCTGCTGCCTCTGTTGCTTCTCCTGCTGCTGCTTTTGCTGTTGCCCGTTACTACGCCGCTTGGTCCTGTTGTTGTGGGTGATTCTGTCACGGGATTCTTCTGTTGAAGGAGAGGCGGACCAAAACGTGGCGTGGTATGTGTTCATCATGAATTTTAATAAAGAAAACACTGAACACTGAAACACTATACAAAAACAATAAACAAAATAACGACCGTGAAGCTAATGAGAACTGTGCTGACACAAGCAATCAACATAGACAATCACCCACAAACAAACAGTGCAACCCAGGCTACCTAAGTAGGATTCTCAATCAGAGACAACTAATGACACCTGCCTCTGATTGAGAACCATACTAGGCCGAAACATACAAATCCCCAAATCATAGAAAAACACACATAGACTGCCCACTCAACTCACGCCCTGACCATACTAAATAAATACAAAACAAAGGAAACGTGACAGATACACTATATATACTTTTTTATACACAATATTTACAGTATGATACACTATATACACTTTTATTCACTATATATACACCATATACACTATGATACACTATATATCCACTATGATGAACTATGATACACTAGTTAAACTACGATACGCTATGATAAATTATATATCCACTATGATACGCTATGATACACTATATATGCACACTATGATAGACTATGATTCACTATGATGCACAATATATACCTTATGATACACTATGATTCACTACGACACACTATATATACACTATATATACACTATGACACACTATATGTACACTATGATACACTATTATACACTATGACACCCTATATGTTCACTATGACAGGCTATGAAAAACTATGATACACTAAGATACACTATGTGTCACGTTGTTCGTAATAATGATGATTGGACCAAGGCACAGCGTATGTTGAGTTCCACATATTTTAATGAAAGTGAAACTAAGTAACGACAAAAACAAATAAACAATAAACTAACAACGAACCGTGACTACAGATATGCTACAGTGCCTTGCGAAAGTATTCGGCCCTCTTGAACTTTGCAACCTTTTGCCACATTTCAGGCTTCAAACATAAAGATATAAAACTGTATTTTTTTTGTGAAGAATCAACAACAAGTGGGACACAATCATGAAGTGGAACGACATTTATTGGATATTTCAAACTTTTTTAACAAATCAAAAACTGAAAAATTGGGCGTGCAAAATTATTCAGCCCCTTTACTTTCAGTGCAGCAAACTCTCTCCAGAAGTTCAGTGAGGATCTCTGAATGATCCAATGTTGACCTAAATGACTAATGATGATAAATACAATCCACCTGTGTGTAATCAAGTCTCCGTATAAATGCACCTGCACTGTGATAGTCTCAGAGGTCCGTTAAAAGCGCAGAGAGCATCATGAAGAACAAGGAACACACCAGGCAGGTCCGAGATACTGTTGTGAAGAAGTTTAAAGCCGGATTTGGATACAAAAAGATTTCCCAAGCTTTAAACATCCCAAGGAGCACTGTGCAAGCGATCATATTGAAATGGAAGGAGTATCAGACCACTGCAAATCTACCAAGACCTGGCCGTCCCTCTAAACTTTCAGCTCATACAAGGAGAAGACTGATCAGAGATGCAGCCAAGAGGCCCATGATCACTCTGGATGAACTGCAGAGATCTACAGCTGAGGTGGGAGACTCTGTCCATAGGACAACAATCAGTTGTATATTGCACAAATCTGGCCTTTATGGAAGAGTGGCAAGAAGAAAGCCATTTCTTAAAGATATTCATAAAAAGTGTTGTTTAAAGTTTGCCACAAGCCACCTGGGAGACACACCAAACATGTGGAAGAAGGTGCTCTGGTCAGATGAAACCAAAATTGAACTTTTTGGCAACAATGCAAAACATTATGTTTGGCGTAAAAGCAACACAGCTGAACACACCATCCCCACTGTCAAACATGGTGGTGGCAGCATCATGGTTTGGGCCTGCTTTTCTTCAGCAGGGACAAGGAAGATGGTTAAAATTGATGGGAAGATGGATGGAGCCAAATACAGGACCATTCTGGAAGAAAACCTGATGGAGTCTGCAAAAGACCTGAGACTGGGACGGAGATTTGTCTTCCAACAAGACAATGATCCAAAACATAAAGCAAAATCTACAATGGAATGGTTAAAAAACAAACATATCCAGGTGTTAGAATGGCCAAGTCAAAGTCCAGACCTGAATCCAATCGAGAATCTGTGGAAAGAACTGAAAACTGCTGTTCACAAATGCTCTCCATCCAACCTCACTGAGCTCGAGCTGTTTTGCAAGGAGGAATGGGAAAAAAATTCAGTCTCTCGATGTGCAAAACTGATAGAGACATACCCCAAGCGACTTACAGCTGTAATCGCAGCAAAAGGTGGCGCTACAAAGTATTAGCTTAAGGGGGCTGAATAATTTTGCACGGCCAATTTTTCAGTTTTTGATTTGTTAAAAAAGTTTGAAATATCCAATAAATGTCGTTCCACTTCATGATTGTGTCCCACTTGTTGTTGATTCTTCACAAAAAAAATACAGTTTTATATCTTTATGTTTGAAGCCTGAAATGTGGCAAAAGGTCGCAAAGTTCAAGGGGGCCGAATACTTTCGCAAGGCACTGTATGTGCACTAACTCAAAACACATACTTAAAAACAATATCCCATAACCCACAGGTGAAAAAAATGCTACTTAAGTATGATCCCAATTGGAGACAACGATAACCAGCTGCCTCTAATTGGGAATCATACAAACCACCAACATAGAAAATCAAACCTAGAACTCCACATAGAAAATATAAACTAGAACAAAAAACCCTAGTCACGCCCTGACCTACTCTAACATAGAAAATACCGGTTTTCTATGGTCAGGACGTGACAGTACCCACCCCACCCCCCACCCCCAAAGGTGTGGACTGTGAACGCAAAGCCTGACACAAAAAGGGAGGGTTAGAGGGGGTGTCTAGTGTCGGTGGCGGCTCTGGTGCGGGGCGAAGTACCCGCTCATCCGGCAGCATCGGGGGCGGCTCTGGTGCAGGGCGGAGTACCCGCTCATCCGCCAGCATCGTTGGCGGCTCTGATGAGGGACAACGTACCCGCTCATCCTGCGGATCCAGCCATGAACCTTGAAATTCCGGACCGTTTACCGTCGCAAGGGGTTCCGGACCGTGACAGTACCCCCCCCCCCCTTAAGCGGACTGCGACCGCAAAACCTGAAACAAAAAGGGAGGGTTAGGGGGGGTGTCTAGTGTCGGTGGCGGCTCTTGTGCGGGGCGAAGTACCCGCTCATCCGCCAGCATTTGGGGCGGCTCCGGTGAAGGATGAAGTACCCGCTCATCCTGTGGATCCAGCAATGGACCTTGAAATTCCGGACCGTTTTCCGTCGCAAGAGGTTCCGGACCGTGGACCGTGGACCGTCTCAGGAGGTTCTGGACTGTAGACCATCTCAGGAGGTTCCGGACTGTGGACCGTCTCAAGAGGTTCCAGACTGTGAACCGTCTCAGGAGGTTCGGACTGTGAAACGTTGCCGGAAGCTCTGGACTGGGAACTGTCGCCGGAAGCTCTGGACCGGGAACTGTCGCCGGAAGCCTGGTGCGTGGGGCAGGCAGTGGTGGTACCAGGCTGGTGACACGCACCTCAGCGCGAGGAGCAGGCACAGGACGTACTGGACTGGGGAGGCACACTTCAGGGAGAGTGCGAGGAGCAGGCACAGAACACACCTGACTGGGAAAGCGCACTTCAGGGAGAGTGCGAGGAGCAGGCACAGAACACACCTGACTGGGAAAGCGCACTTCAGGGAGAGTGCGAGGAGCAGGCACAGGACGTCCCGGGCTGTGGAGACGTACTGGAGACCTGGTGTGTATAGCCGGCATCAATGGTACCGGAACTTTAACACATTTCACACGGCAAGTGCGAGGAGCTGGCACACAACGTACTGGGCTGTGAAGGTGCACTGGAGACCTGGTGTGTATAGCCGGCATCAATTGTTCCAGAACTTTAACAGACTTCTCAGGACGAGTACGGGGAGCTGACTCAGGTGGCACCAAACTGACAACACGTTCCTTAGGGCAAATACTGTGCATCCTCCACCAACTCAACAACTCCCATTTCTCTCTCCTCCAATTTCTCCTTCTCCCAGACTGGCTCTGGTTCACTCCTCGGCTCCGCCGACTGCTTCCATGTGCCTCCATGGCAGGCTCTTGTCTCCTGTCATTATTTCTTCCCAAGTTCAGGATATTCTCTCCTTGATCTCCTCCAAAGACCAGGATGCCATCTCCTCCCGAGCACACTGCATGGTCCCGTTGTGATGGGATATTCTGTCATGTGTTAGTTGTGCAGAGGTGAGAACAGAGTCAGGCGCAGGACATTGAACTGAGTAAAATAACGTACTTTTACTCTGGAAAAATAATCAGCAAAAATAAATCCACGCAGGGATCACAAACCCTAACGCAACAGACTAACACAGAACCGGGAACAATCACGCACAAAACATAATGAGAACCAGATGGTTAAATACGGAAATAATAATAATGTAATGGGAACCAGGTGTGTACAATCAAGACATTACAATTGGAAAATGAAACATGGATTGGTGGCAGCTAGAAAGCCGGTGACGACGACCGCCAAATGCCGCCCGAACAAGGAGAGGCACCAACTTCGGAAGAAGTCGTGACACTATGTTACACATACCCTATACACTATTATACACTACGATCAACTATATATACACTATATATACACTATAATATACTATGATACACTATACATACACATTATATACACTATTATACACTATGATCAATCATGTATACACTGTATTTACACTATGATGAACTATGATACACTACGATACACTATATATACTGTATATACACTATGATACGCTACGCTATATATACACTTTATTGTGACGACCCTCCCATTCTGTTTGCCGAATTCTTTCTCTTCGCTTTTGCTTTCCTTAATAGGATGTCGGTGGGCGGAGCTGGGAGGGTCATCATCGAAATGGGACACACCTGGGCTCGGATACACTATGATACACTATGATACACCATATATAAAATATACATACATACCATGAAACATTATATATTGTTCTTGGTTGTGGCATTTTGGGGCATATTTGTGTTTATTTTGGAACCTCTTAACACACCTCATTATCACCATCTATGCACTCATCTACTAAACCATTGTTACTTACATATAGTTTACTTTATTTAAAAAATAGGTTTGTTACTTTCGCATCTCTGCATTGTCTCCCTCTTTGTTACAGTCAATGAGATAGTTTGTAACAATATATACACTATGATACTCTATATATATACATTTTAATGCACTATATATACACTATGATACGCTATGATATAATATGATACACTATATATACACGATATACGGTACCTGTCAAAGATTTGGACACACACACTCAATCAAGGATTTGTCTTTATTTTACCATTTTCTACATTGTAGAATAATAGTTGACCCTAACCCTAACCCTAACCCATATATTTTATATTCTTCAAAGTTGCCACCCTTGATGACAGCTTCACACATTTGGCATTCTCTCAGCCAGCTTCCTGAGATAGTCACCTGGAATGCTTTTAAAAAAGTTTTGAAGGAGTTCCCACATATGCTGAACACTTGTTGGCTGCTTTTTCTTCACTCTGCGGTCCAACTCATCCCAAACCATCTCAATTGGGTTGAGGTCAGGTGATTGTGGAGGCATGGTCATCTGATGCATCACTCCATCACTCTCCTTCTTGGTCAAATATCCCTTAGACAGCCTGGAGGTGTGTTTTGGGTCACTGTCCTGTTGAAAAACAAATGATAGTCCAACTAAGATTAAACCAGATGGGATGGCGTATCGCTGCAGAATGCTGAGGTAGCCATAATGGTTAAGTGTGCCTTAAATTCTGAATAAGTCACAGACAGTGTCAACAGCAAATCACCCCCACACCATCACATCTCCTCCTCCATGCATTGTGGTGGGAACCACACATGCGGAGATCCTCCGTTCATCTACTCTGCGTCTCACAAAGACACGGCGGTGGACTCATCAGACTAAAGGACAGATTTCCACCATTAGATTTCTAATGTCCATTGCTTGTGTTCCTTGGCCCAAGCAAGTCTCTTCTTATTATTGGTGTCCTTTAGTAGTGGTTTCTGTGCAGCAATTCGACCATGAAGGCATTATTCATGCAGTCTCCTCTGAACAGTTGATGTTGAGATGTTTCTGTTACTTGAACTCCGTGAAGCATTTATTTGGGCTGCAATCGGAGGTGCAGTTAACTAATGAATTTACCCTGTGATGGTCCTCATGAGAGCCAGTTTCATCATATGCACTTGAAGAAACTTTCAAAGTTCTTGTTTTGTAAGAAATGATGGACTGTCGTTTCTCCTTGCTTATTTGAGCTGTTCTTTCCATAATATGGACTTTGTCTTTTACCAGACAGGGCTATATTCTGTACCACCCCTACCTTGTCACAACACAACTGATTGGCTCTAACACATTAAGAAGGAAAGAAATTGCACAAATGAACTTTTAACAAGACATTCCAGATGACTACCTCAATGAAGCTGGTTGAGATATTGTCAAGAGTTTGCAAAGCTGTCATCAAGTTAAAGGGTGGCTGCTTTGAAAAATCTCACATATGAAATACATTTTGATTTGTTTAACACTTTTTTGGTTACTACTTGATTCCACATGTTTCATAGTTTTGAAGTCTTCACTATTATTCTACAATTTATAAAATAGTAAAAATAAAGAAAACCCTTAAATGAGTAGGTGTGTCCAAATGTTTGACTGGTACTGTATGTACATTATGTTACAACATGATACACTATTTATACTATACATATACTATGCTAAACAAATCAATTATTCATCTATAATATTGTCACCATTCTCAAAATTATTTTACCAACTAATGTAAACATATTTTACATTACAAGGAAATATTTTTGACCCAGATCAAATACACCAGAGTTTTTTTAAAGAATAACACACACGCACACACACATAAACACACAAACACACAAAGCATTACGCTACAATGATATTGATCAAATCATTCATATAATCTGTATTACGCTACAATGATATTGATCAAATCATTCATATAATCTGTATTACGCTACAATGATATTGATCAAATCATTCATATTATCTGTATTACGCTACAATGATATTGATCAAATCATTACATTTTCATGATTCCGACTTCCAAAATGGCAAAAATGTTACTGCTGTACTTAAACATGTTCCGTAATGGCTTTCCCATCTTCCTTCTGCATGCAAACAGCATCTTTCTCAATGGACTCTAAAGACAGCAGCACAGTCCAGAAATGATTCATGGCACATGTTTGTGTGTTCAACAAATTATAAAATTAAGTAACTGAAGTGGCCCTCTCATCCGACGACTCAGAATAGAAACAAATTGCAGGAATTCACTCCTCCAGTAATTTAGAAACGATTAGAAGATTACGGCAACTGAAAGGCAATTTGACCCCATTCTCCTAGCTAAGGCTACTGTGCTTGATTCCATTTCTGTGAGAGAGGAGAGAGGGAGGGAAGAGCAGAGGGAAGAGGGAGGGAGGAGAAGAGAGGCAGGGAAGAGCAGAGGAGAGAAGGAGGGAGGGAGGAGAAGAGAGGGAGGGAAGAGCAGAGGAGGGGGGGAGAAGAGAGGGAGGGAAGAGCAGAGGAGAGAAGGAGGGAGGAGAAGAGAGGGAGGGAAGAGCAGATGAGAGAGGGAGGAGAAGAGGAGAGAGGGAAGGGGGGAGGAGCAGAGAAGAGAGGGAGGAGAAGAGGAGAGAGGGAGGGGGAGCAGAGAAGAGAGAGGGAGGGATGAGGAGAGAAGAGATGAGGGAGGAGCAGAGGAGAGAAGGAGGGAGGTGAAGAGAGGGAGGGAGGGAGGAGCAGAGGAGAGGAGAGAGGGAGGAGGAGCACAGAAGAGAGGGACGGAGGAGAAGAGGAGAGAGGGAGGGAGGAGAAGAGAAGAGAGGGAGGGAGAAGCAGAGAAGAGAGGGGGGATGAGGAGAGAAGAGATGAGGGAGGAGCAGAGGAGAGAAGGAGGGAGGAGAAGAGAGGGAGGGAGGGAGGAGCAGGGGAGAGGAGAGAGGGAGGGGGAGCAGAGAAGAGAGGGACGGAGGAGAAGAGGAGAGAGGGAGGGAGGAGAAGAGAAGAGTGGGAGGGAGGAGCAGAGAAGAGAGGGAGTAAAGAGCTAGAGGAGAGAGGGAGGAGAAGAGTAGAGAGGGAGGGAGGAGTAGAGAAGAGAGGAAGGGAGGAGCAGAGAAGAGAGGGAGTAAAGAGCTAGAGGAGAGAGGGAGGAGAAGAGGAGAGAGGGAGGGAAGAGCTGACAAGAGAGAGAGAGAGGAGCAGAGAAGAGATGAGGGAGGAGCAGAGAAGAGATGAGGGAGGAGAAGAGGAGAGAGGGAGTGAGGAGCAGATGAAAGAGGGAGGGAGGAGCAGTGGACAGAGGGAGGGAGGAGCAGAGGAGATAGGGAGGGAGGAGCAAAGAGCGGAGGTGACAGAGGAGAGGAGAGTCTCCAGAGGCTATCCAGATGAGCAATAGATGCTGACAATCACACCATCAAGCAAAAACACCCCTATCTACCCCCTATACCTCCACCCCAACCATCACACCTCCTATCTACCACCTATACCTCAACCCCAACCATCAAACCTCCCTACCTAACCCCTATAACTCCACCTCAACCACGGCACCCCCTATCTACCAACTATACCTCCACCTCAACCATCACACCACCGTACCAACCCCCTATACCTCCACCCCAAACATCACACCACCGTACCAACCCCCTATACCTCCACCCCAAACATCACACCACCGTACCAACCCCCTATACCTCCACCCCAAACATCACACCACTGTACCAACCCCCTATACCTCCACCCCAAACATCACACCACCGTACCAACCCCCTATACTTTCACCCCAAACATCACACCACCGTACCAACCCCCTATACTTCCACCCCAAAGATCACACCACCGTACCAACCCCCTATACCTCCACCCCAACCATCAACCCCCCTGTCTATCCCCTATACCTCCCTGACCACCGCACACCCCTAACTACACCCTGTATCTCCACCTCCGCACCAAGCATTACACCCACTTGCCTACCCCTAAACCCCCACCTCCACCCCAACCATCACATCCTCTGATCTACCCCCTATACTACCACCCAAACCATCTACCCACTTACTTACCCCTTATCAACCCACCCAAACCATCACCCCCCACCTAAAACTTATACTTCCACCTCTGGCCTAGCCATCACAATCCCCTATTGACATCTTATACATCCCCACCAACCACCACACCACCACCTACACCCTATACCTCCACCACAAAACTCACCACCCCACCTACCCCCATACCACCACCAAATCAATCACATCAACCTACCTAACCCCTGTACCTCCACCTCAACCATCACATACACCTAATTACCCCATATCTCTACCTCAACCATCACACCCCCCTACCAACACCATATACCTCCACCCCAACCATCACGGCCACCTACCAACCCCATATAACTCCACCCCAAACATCACGCCCACCTGCTTACCCCCTAAACCTCCAAAATATCAATCACACCACCCTACCTAACCCCTATACCTCCACCTTAACATACCTCCACCACAAAACTCACCACCCCACCTACCCACATAACTCCACCTAATCAATCACGTCACCCTACCTAACCCCTATACCTCCACCCAAAAAATAACACCACTACGTACCCCATATATCTCCACCTCTACCCAATCATCAAACACCCGTACCTACTCCTCCACCCCAACCTACCTCCATACCTCCACTTCCACTTCCACCCCAACCATCAACCCACCAACTACCCCCTATACCTCCACCTACACCCCAATCATGACACCCCAACCTCCACCCCCCATCTACCCCCTATACCTCCACTTCCACCCCAAACGTAACCCCCCACCTCCCCCCATACCTCCACTTCCACCCAAAATATCACCCCCCATTCCTACCCCCTATAGCTCCACCACAACCACCAACCCCTTACCTACCACCGATACCTCCACCTCCAAACATCACACCTCCTGTCTACCCTCTATACCGCCACCACAATGATCACGTCAAACCTACACCCACATCTACCCCCTTATCTCCACCCCAACTTTCACACACCCCTACCTACCCCTTGTATCTTCCGCCTCCAACCATCACACCCCCTATCTACCCTCTTTACCTCCACCCCAACCATCAACCCCCCACCTACCCCCTATACCTCCACCTCCTGCTCCACCCCAATCATCACCCCCCAACTACCCGCAATACCGCCACCTCCTCCATCTCCTGCTCCACCCCAACCATCAACCCCCCACCTACCCCCTATACCTCCACCTCCTGCTCCACCCCAATCATCACCCCCAACTACCCTCAATACCGCCACCTCCTCCATCTCCTGCTCCACCCCAACCATCAACCCCCCACCTACCCCCTATACCTCCACCTCCAAACATCACACCTCCTGTCTACCCTCTATACCGCCACCACAATGATCACGTCAAACCTACACCCACATCTACCCCCTTATCTCCACCCCAACTTTCACACACCCCTACCTACCCCTTGTATCTTCCGCCTCCAACCATCACACCCCCTATCTACCCTCTTTACCTCCACCCCAACCATCAACCCCCCACCTACCCCCTATACCTCCACCTCCTGCTCCACCCCAATCATCACCCCCCAACTACCCGCAATACCGCCACCTCCTCCATCTCCTGCTCCACCCCAACCATCAACCCCCCACCTACCCCCTATACCTCCACCTCCTGCTCCACCCCAATCATCACCCCCCAACTACCCGCAATACCGCCACCTCCTCCATCTCCTGCTCCACCCCAACCATCAACCCCCCACCTACCCCCTATACCTCCACCTCCACCCCAACCATCACACCACTACCTACCCCCTATACCTCCACCCCAATTGTCACACTTGAAAGCTAAGTCAACAAACAGATCAACGACCATTTCGAATCCCACCGTACCTTCTCCGCTATGCAATCTGGTTTCCGAGCTGGTCATGGTTGAGCCCCAGCCACGCTCAAGTTCTTAAACGATATCATAACTGTCATCGGTAAGAGACAATACTGTGCAGACGTATTCATTGACCTGGCCTAGGCTTTCGACTCTGTCAATCACTACATTCTTATCGGCAGACTCAACATCCTTGGTTCTCAAATGACTGCCTCGCCTGGTTCACCAACTACTTCTCTGATAGAGTTCAGTGTGTCAAATCGGAGGGCCTGTTGTCCGGACCTCTGGCAGTCTCTATGGGGGTGCCACAGGGTTCAATTCTGAGGGCCAATTCTCTTCTCTGTATACATCAATGATATCACTCTTGATGCTGGTGATTCTCCGATCCACCTCTACGCAGACGACACCATTCTGTATACTTCTGTCCCTTCTTTGGACACTGTGCTAACTAACATCCAGACGAGCTTCAATGCCATACAACTCTCCTTCCGTGGCCTCCAACTGCTCTTAAACGCTAGTAAAACCAAATGCATGCTCTTCAACCGATTGCTGCCACCACCTGCCCGCCCGACGAGCATCACTACTCTGGACGGTTCTAACCTAGAATATGTGGACAACTATAAATACCTAGGTGTCTGGTTAGACTGTAAACTCTCCTTCCAGACCCACATAAAGCATCTCCAATCCAAAATTAAATCTAGGGTTGCATTCCTATTTCGCCTTCCTATTTCACTCATGCTGCCAAACATACCCTCGTAAAACTGACTATCCTACCGATCCTCGACATCGGCGATGTCATTTACAAAATAGCCTCCAACACTCTACTCAGCCAATTGGATGCAGTCTATCACAGCGCCATCCGTTTTGTCACCAAAGCCCAATATACTAACCACCACTGTGACCTGTACGCTCTCGTTGGCTGGCCCTCGCTTCATACTCGTTGCCAAACCCACTGGCTCCAGTTCATCTACAAGTCGTTGCTACCTCAATACTATCAGAATATTGAAAACTTGAGCTGGAAAAACACTGTATCACTGCTACTCTATCTTTCACAAGGCCCTCCCCTGACCTCCTTTCAGCAAATCTGACCACAACTCAATTTTGCTTCTCCGTTCCTATTGGTTGAAACTGAAACATGATGTACCTGTGCTAAGGACTATTCAATGCTGGTCTGACCAATAGGAATCCAGGCTTCAAGATTGTTTTGATCACGTGGACTGTTCTGGGTATCCTCAGAGAATAATATTGACGTATAAGCTGACTGGGTGATTGAATTTATAAGGAAGTGTATAGGAGATGTTGTACCTACTGTGATTATTAAAAACTACCCTAACCAGAAACCATGGATAGATGGCGTCATTTTTGCAAAACTGAAAGCGCAAACCAGAGCATCTAACCATGGAAAGCTGACTGGAAATATGGCCAAATACAAACAGTGCAGTTATTCCATCCACGAGGCAATCAAACAAGCAAAATATCAGTATAGAGACAAAGTGGAGTTGCAATTCAATGGCTCAGACACAAGAAATGTGTGGGCAGGGTCTACAGATAATTACGGACTACAAAAGGAAAACCAGCCACATACGTCTTGCTTCCAGATAAACAAAACAACTTCTGCGCTTTGAGGATAATGCAGTGCCATTGACGTTGCCGCTACCAAGGACTGTGAGCTCTCCTTCTTCGTGGCTGACGGGAGTAAGACATTTAAACGTGTTAACCCTCGCAGTGCTGACGGCCCAGACGGCATCACTAGCCGCGTCCTCAATGCATGTGCGCATGCTGGCTGGTGTGTTTATTCAATCTCTTCCTATTCTAGTCTGCTGTCCCCACATGCTTCAAGATGGCCACCATTGTTTCTGTACCCAAGAAGGCAAAGGTAACTGAACTAAATGACTATCGCCTCGTAGCACTCACTTCTGTCATCATGAAGTGCTTTGAGAGACTAGTCAAGGATCTTATCACCTCCACCCTACCTGTCACCCTAGACCCACTCCAATTTGCTTACCGCCACAATAGGTCCACAGACGATGCAATCGCCATTACACTGCACTATCCCATCTGGACACGAGGAATACCTATGTAAGAATGATGTTCATTCAACACCATAGTACCCTCCAAACTTATTACTAAGCTTGAGGCCCTGGGTCTCAACCCCGGAAACGTGCAATTGGGTCCTGGACTTCCTGACGGGTCGCTCCCAGGTGTTGAAGGTAGGAAACAATTTCTCCAGTTTGCTGTTCCTCAACACTGGGGCCCCACAAGGATGCATGCTCAGCCCACTCCTGTACTCCCTGTTCATCCATGACTGCGTGGCCATGCACGCCTCCAACTCAATCATCAAGTTTGCAGAGGACTCAACAGCAGTAGGTTTGATTACCAACAATGACGAGACAGCCTACAGGGAGGAGGTAAGGGCACTTGGAGTGTGGTGTCAGGAAAACAACCTCTCACTCAACATCAACAAAACAAAGGAGAAAATAGTTGACTTTAGGACGCAGCAGAGGGAGCACCCCCCTATCCACATCGAAGGGACAATAGTGGAGAAGGTGGAAAGTTTTTTGTTCTTTTGTTCACGGACAAACTGAAATGCTCCACACAAACAGACAGTGTGGCGAAGAAGGCACAACAGCGCCTCTTCAACCTCAGGAGGATTTGACTTGTCACCTAACACCCTCACAAACTTTTATAGATGCACAATTGAGAGCATCCTGTCGGGCTGTATCACTGCCTGGAATGGCAACTGCATTGCCCACAACCACAAGGCTCTCCAGAGGGTGGTGTGGTCTGCACAACGCATCATTGGGGCAAACTACCTGCCCTCCAGGACACCTATATCATGAACAACCTCCCAAGCCATTGCCTGTTCACCCCACTACCATCCAGAAGGCGAGGTCAGTACAGGTGCATCAAAGCTTGGACCGAGAGACTGAAAAACAGCTTCTATCTCAAGTCCGTCAGACTGTTAAACAGCTATCACTAACACAGAGATGCAGGTGCCTACATGCAAATTTGAAATCATTGGCCACTATAATAAATGGATCACTATTCATTTTAATAATGTGTATTTGTGTGTTGTTTCGGAATTGTGAGACTACATGTTAGATATTGCTGCACTGTTGAAACAAGAAGCACAAGCATTTCACTGCACTCACAATACCATCTGCTAATAATGTGTACGTGTCCAATAAAATTGTATTTTATTTGATCTACCCCTATTCCTCCAACCATCACACACCCCTACCTACCCCCTATACCCCCACCTCCACCCCAAACATCACACCCCCTACCTACCCCCTATACCTCCACCTCCACCCCAAACATCACATGCCCTTACCTTCCCCCTATACCCCCACCTCCACCCCAAACATCACACCCCCTACCTACCCCCTATACCTCCACCTCCACCCCAAACATCACATGCCCTTACCTTCCCCCTATATTTCCACCTCCACCCCAAACATCACATGCCCTTACCTTCCCCCTATATTTCCACCTCCACCCCAAACATCACATGCCCTTACCTTCCCCCTATATTTCCACCTCCACCCCAAACATCACATGCCCTTACCTTCCCCCTATATTTCCACCTCCACCTCAAACATCACATGCCCTTACCTTCCCCCTATATTTCCACCTCCACACCAAACATCACATGCCCTTACCTTCCCCCTATATTTCCACCTCCACACCAAACATCACATGCCCTTACCTTCCCCCTATATTTCCACCTCCACACCAAACATCACATGCCCTTACCTTCCCCCTATATTTCCACCTCCACACCAAACATCACATGCCCTTACCTTCCCCCTATATTTCCACCTCCACACCAAACATCACATGCCCTTACCTTCCCCCTATATTTCCACCTCCACCCCAAACATCACATGCCCTTACCTTCCCCCTATATTTCCACCTCCACCCCAAACATCACATGCCCTTACCTTCCCCCTATATTTCCACCTCCACACCAAACATCACATGCCCTTACCTTCCCCCTATATTTCCACCTCCACACCAAACATCACATGCCCTTACCTTCCCCCTATATTTCCACCTCCACACCAAACATCACATGCCCTTGCCTACCCTCTATATCTCCACCTCCACCCCAAATATCACATTCCCTTGCCTACCCTCTATACCTCCACCTCCACCCCAACCATCACCCCCCACATACCCCTTATAGCTCCACCCCAACCATCACACCCCTACCTACTAGTTATACCTCCACCCCAAACATCACACCCTCAACCTACCCCCTATACCTCCACACCAACCCCCCAACTACCCTCATACTTCCTCCCCAACCATCACACACCCCTACCTTCCCCCTATACCTCCCCACCAATCCCCCGAACTACCCTCATACCTCCTCCCCAACCATCACATCCCCTACCTACCTCTGTCCTCCACCCCAACCATCAATCCCCCCCTACATGCTCCTTATTTCTCTACCCTCAACCATCACACACACCATCGTCTCAAACAGGAAAGGCACACTAGCTGGCCATCAATCAGTTACCATAGGATATGGTGACACGCCAAAACCTGGAAGTCAATAGAACACAGTCTTTTTTCAGAGAGGTGTAGTTCACGGGCCGATCTCTTGACGGACGGCTGGATGGCCCAAGTCACTGTAATGTCCTCAACTACCTCTGACCTCAAGGTCATGCATGAGACACGTTCAGCAGTAGCCTCACACATCCCATTGAAATTAGCTTCATGGCCTGCTGCAAACACAAAATAAGCGCCACAACAGGAATGTTCTGAACTACTCCTGCCCACTACTAATAGCATCATCTCAATAAGGAAAGATATCCCCACTCAATACATACTGCACATAGTACAATCAGTGCCCTAACACGGGACAGTAACAGTGGACTTCCCTGGTGCAAGCAGCCCCTGTTTTTATCTGTCTGTGAGTGTCATCAGCCCCCCCCCCCATGTTGATGCTCCAGCTCCAGTTCCAGCCCTGTTTGTGGTGAGAGAGATCGTCCTCAGAAGTGCAGCTGGTGGCACAAAGGCAGTGATGTGGGGATGTGACACCTCATGTCTCGGTACACAGGACTCAGAGGGGACACGGGTGGCAGGCATGTCAGGCCCACTTGCTGATAAAGCGCTCTCCCTCTCTCCTCTCCCTCGCTCCTCTAACTCTCTCCCGTCTGCCCGATCCTCTGTGAAAGGCTCACAAAAGGAGAGAGAGTGGAAGGGAGGGAGAGAAGGAGTGAAGGAGAGGGAGGGAGAGAGATTAAGACCAGAGCGAGAGTGACATTCCATCAACTCACTTTCATATCCCCTCCACAGTTGTGTCTATCAGCCGTCCATGCTGTTAATGTCCTTGACACACAACCAGCCATGCCACACACACTGGTGTGTACATCAGATGCACAGACACTGGCACAAACTCACACGTGCACATGCACAAGAACACACTCCCCCCCCAATGCACTCACCCACTGCCTGCCACCCATCCCACCAGATGGAAACAGCAAAAATGCATCATTCAAATGTTTTTTTTTAATTGATTTATTTTACCTTTATTTAACTAGGCAAGTCAGTTAACTTCTTGGTGACAGGGGGGCAGTATTGAGTAGCTTGGATGAATAAGGTGCCCAGAGTAAACTGCCTGCTACTCTGTCCCAGATGCTAATATATGCATATTATTAGTAGTGTTGGATTGAAAACACTCTGAAGTTTCTAAATCTGTTTGAATGATGTCTGTGAGTATAACAGAACTCATATGGCAGGCGAAAAACTGAGACAAATCCAAATAGGAAGTGGGAAATCTGAGGTTTGTAGTTTCATTTAAGTGATTGCCTATCCAATATGCTGTGTCTATGGGGCCAGATTGCACTTCCCAAGGCTTCCAGCAGATGTCAACAGTCTTTAGAAAGTTGTTTGAGGCTTTTATTGTGGAAGGGTGTCGAATAAGAGCTGTTTCAACAAGTGGACTAGGCTGAGGCCAATCAGTTGTTTACTGCGAGGTCACGTGGGCGCGCCGTTCCTTCTTTTTCCTCTGTAATGAATACACTATCGTCCGGTTGGAAAATTATGGAAGATTTATTATAAAAAGAAAAATTGATTGTAAACATCGTTTGACATGTTTCTACAAACTGTAATGGTACTCTTTTGGCTTTTCGTCTGGATTTTGCACTCGCGCATTGTGCCTTTGAAATAGTGAACTAAACGCGCAAACAGAACAGAGGTATTTGGACATAAATATGGACGTAATCGAACAAAACAAACATTTCTTGTGGAAGTGGGAGTCCTGGGAGTGCATTCCAATGAAGATCAGCAAAGGGAAGTGAATATTTATAATGCTATTATGACTTTTGTTGACTCCACAATTTGGCGGGAAACTGTATGGCTTGCTTTTGTGGCTGAACGCTGTTCTCAGATGATTGAATATTGTGCTTTTTTTAAATCTGACACAGCGGTTGCATTAAGAATAAGTTTATCTATAATTCTATGTAAAACATTTATCTTTCATCAACGTTTATGATGAGTATTTCGCCGAAAAGCCTTTTTGAAATCGGACACTGTGGTTGGATTAACCTCTTGAAACTCTAGGGGCAGTATTTCATTTTTGGATGAAAAATGTTCCCGTTTTAAACAAGATATTTTGTCACGAAAAGATGCTCGACTATGCATATAATTGACAGCTTTGGAAAGAAAACACTCTGACGTTTCCAAATCTGCAAAGATATTATCTGTGAGTGCCACAGAACTGATGCTACAGGCGAAACCAAGATGAAATTTCAAACAGGAAGTGCCCCAGATTTTGGAGGCGCTGTGTTCCAATGTCTCCTTATATGGCTGTGAATGCGCAATGAATGAGCCTACACCTTCTGTCGTTTCCCCAAGGTGTTTGCAGCATTGTGACGTATTTGAAGGCATATCATTGGAAAATTGACCATAAGAGACTACATTTACCAGGTGTCCGCCTGGTGTCCTCCGCATTTTTCCACGTCGTTCAGAGGAGAAACCAAACTTCCACTAGGGATATATCATCGAATAGATATGTGAAAAACACCTTGAGGATTGATTCTAAACAACGTTTGCCATGTTTCTGTCGATATTATGGAGTTAATTTGGAAAAAAGTTTAGCGTTATAATGACAGGATTTTCTGGTTTTTTTCTTAGCCAAACGTGATGAACAAAACGGAGCGATTTCTCCTACACAAATAATATTTTTGGAAAAACTGGACATTTGCTATTTAACTGAGAGTCTCCTCATTGAAAACATCTGAAGTTCTTCAAAGGTAAATTATTTTATTTGAATGCTTTTCTTGTTTTTGTGAAAATGTTGCGTGCTGAATGCTAGGCTTAATGCTATGCTAGCTATCAATACTCTTACACAAATGCTTGTTTTGCTATGGTTGAAAAGCATATTTTGAAAATCTGAGATGACAGTGTTGTTAACAAAAGGCTAAGCTTGAGAGCCAATATATTTATTTCATTTCATTTGCGATTTTCATGAAAAGTTAACGTTGCGTTATGGTAATGCGCTTGAGGCTATAATTACGCTCCCGGATACGGGATTGCTCATCGCAACGAGAAGTGTATCTTTAAAATTGTGTAAAATACTTGTATGGTTGAGGAATTTTAATTATGAGATTTCTGTTGTTTTGAATTTGGCGCCCTGGCTGTTTGCGAGGTGGGACGCTAGCGTCCCGAACGATCCCAGAGAGGTTCAGAACAAATTCTTATTTACAATGACGGCCTACCAAAAGGCAAAAGGCCTCCTGCGTGGACGGGGGTCTGGGATTTAAACTAAAAAATAAATACAACATAAATATAGGGCAAAACACACATCACAACAAGAGAGACAACAGTACGTAAAGAGAGTCCTAAGACAACAACATAGCAAGGTAGCAACACATAACACAGTATGTTAGCAACACAACATAACAACCACATGATAGCAACACAACATGATAGCAGCACAAAACATGGTGCAAACATTATCGGGCAACATCACAAAGGTCAAGAAGGTAGAGACAATAGTACATAACACAAAGCAGCCACAATTTTCAGTAAGTGTCCACGATTGAGACTTTGAATGTAGAGACTGAGATAAAACTATCCAGTTTGAGTGTTTGTTGCAGCTCATTCCGGTCGTTAGTTGCAGCGAACTTAAAAGAGGAGCGACCCAGGGATGTGTGTGCTTTGTGGACCTTTAACAGAATATGACTGGGTGTTGTATGTGGAGGATGAGGGCTGCAGTAGATATCTCAGATAGGGGGAGTGAGGCCTAAGAGGGTTTTATAAATAAGCATCAATCGGTGGGTCTTGCGGCGGGTATACAGAGATGACCAGTTTACAGAGGAGTATAGAGTGCAGTGATGTGTCCTATAAGGAGCATTGGTGGCAAATCTGATGGCCAAATAGTAAAGAACACCTAGCCGCTCGAGAGGACCCCTACCTGCCGATCTATAGATTTTGTCTCCATAATCTAGCATGGGTAGGATTGTCATCTGAATCAGGGTTAGTTTGGCAGCTGGGGTGAAAGAGGAGCAGTTAATACAGAGAAAACCAAGTCTAGATTGAACTTTAGCCTGCAGCTTTCAAATCAAATCACAAGTCACATACACATGGTTAGCAGATGTTAATGCGAGTGTAGTGAAATGCTTGTGCTTCTAGTTCCAACCATGCAGTAATATCTAACAAGTAATCTAACAATTTCAGAACAACTACCTTTTACACACAAGTGTAAAGGAATGAATAAGAATATGTACATGTGATGGCTGAACGGCATAGGCAAGATGCAGTAGATGGTATAGAGTACAGTATATACATATGAGATGAGAAATCTAGGGTATGTGAACATTATATAAAGTGGAATTGTTTAAAGTGACTACTGATACATTTATTACATCCAATTTATTACATCCAATTAAAGTGGCTAGATATTTGAGTCAGTATGTTGGCAGCAGCCACTCAATGTTAGTGATGGCTGTTTAACAGTCTGATGGCCTTGAGATAGAAGCTGTGTTTCAGTCTCTCGGCCCCAGCTTTGATGCACCTGTACTGACCTCGCCTTCTGGATGATAGCGGGGTGAACAGGCAGTGGCTCTGGTGGTTGTTGTCCTTGATGATCTTTATTACCTTCCTGTGACATCGGGTGGTGTAGGTGTCCTGGAGGGCAGGTAGTTTGCCCCCGGTGATGCATTGTGCAGACCTCACTACCCTCTGGAGAGCCTTGCGGTTGTGGGAGGAGCAGTTGCCGTAACAGGCAGTGATACAGCCCCAAAGGATGCTCTCGATTGTGCATCTGTAAAGTTTTTGAATGGTTTTGGTGACAAGCCAAATTTCTTCAGCGCTGTTGCTACTCTTCACCACGCTGTCTGTGTGGGTGGACCATATCAGTTTGCCCGTGATGTGTACGCCAAGGAACTTAAAACTTTCCACCTTCTCCACTACTGTCCCGTCGATGTGGATAGGGAGGTGCTCCCTCTGCTGTTTCCTGAAGTCCACGATCATCTCCTTTATTTATTTGACATTGAGTGTGAGGTTATTTTCCTGACACCACATGCCGAGGGCCCTCACCTCCTCCCTGTAGGCCATCTCGTCTTTGTTTGGCTATCAAGCCTACCACTGTAGCGTCGTCTGCGAATTTGAGTTGGAGACGTGCATGGCCACACAATCATGGTGAACAGGGAGTACAGGAGAGGGCTGAGAATGCACCCTTGTGGGGCCCCAGTGTTGAGGATCAGCTGGGTGGAGATGTTGTTTCTTACCCTCACCACCTGGGGGGCGGCCAATCAGAAAGTCCAGGACGGGGTCTCGAGCTTAATGACGAGTTTGAGGTTACTATGGTGTCAAATGCTGAGCTTTAGTCGATTAACAGCATTCTTATATAGGTATTCCTCTTGTCCAGATAGGTTAAGGCAGTGTGCAGTGTGATTGCGTTTGCATCATCTATGGACCTATAGGGGCGGGATGCAAATTGGAGTGTGTCTAGGATGTCAGGTAGGGTGGAGGTGATATGATCCTTCACTAGTCTCTCAAAGCATGATGACGGAAGTGAGTGCTACTGGGCAATAGCCATTTAGCTCAGTTACCTTAGCTTTTTGGGACCAGGAACAATGGTGGCCCTCGAAGCATGTAGGAACAGCATACTGGGATAGGGATTGATTGAATATGTTGGTAAACACACCAGCCAGCTGGTCTGCGCATGCTCTGAGAACGCGGCTAGGGATGTCGTCTGGGCCGGCAGCTTTACGAACTTTAACAACTTTAAATGTTTTGCTCACGTTGGCTGCGGTGAAGGAGAGCCCGCCGGTTTTGGTAGCGGGCCGTGTCGGTGGCACTGTGTTGTCCTCAACGCGAGCAAAGAAGGTGTTTAGTTTGTCTGGGAGTAAAACATTGGGGTCCGCGACGGGGCTAGTTTTCTTTTTGTTGTCTGTGGTTGACTGTAGACCCAGCCACATACCTCTCGTGTCTGAGCCGTTGAATTGTGACTCTACTTTGTCTCTATCATCAAAGGTTAGTGATTCATTTTATCTCTATTTCTGCTTTTTGTGACTCCTTTCTTTGGCTGGAAAAATGTATGTGTTTTTCTGTGGCTTGGTGTCCTAGACAGGTTAAGTTTAAGGAGCTCCTTTAGCACAGCAGACTTAGTGACTGCCTGCAGGGAGAAACTTTGTAGTGGGGCAGGGGAAAAAGAGGGAGAAGCATAGAGGATAATCGCATTAGAAGGGTTGGGAGATGAGGAAATGTTGAACGGGCAAGGAGGCATGGCTGAGTCCTTACTAATGAAATGGTGATGAAAGAGCTCAGCCATGTGCTTCTTGTAAGTAACAACCACATCATCAACATTAAGGGACATGGGCATCTGTGAGTAGGAGGGTTTATTATCCAGGTCTTTAACCGTTTCCCAGAACGTATTGGGGTTAGACCCAGAGAGAAAGAACTGATCCTTAACCTAATTAACTTTGGCCTTCCGGATAGCCTGAGTGCACTTATTTCTAATTTTCCTGAATGGTAGTCAGTCAGCCTGAGTATGTGTGTGCTGAGCCTTTAGCCAAATACAATTCTTGAGGTGGAGTAACTGCAAGATCAGGGTCGAACCAGGGTCTGAATGTAACGAACCTCGTCCTCCTTTTCTGAGGAGGAGAAGCGAGAAGGATCGGAGGACCAAAACGCAGCGTGGTAAGTGTTCATGTCTTTTTAATAAACAAACTGAACACTGGAACAAAACAATAAACGGTGTGAACGAAACGAAACAGTCCCATGTGGCGACACACACTGACACGGAAAACAAACACCTACGAAACACAGGTGGAAAAAAAGCTACCTAAGTAGGATTCTCAATCAGAGACAACTAACGACACCTGCCTCTGATTGAGAACCATACTAGGCCGAACACAGAAACCAAACATAGAAAACAAACAGACTGCCCACCCCAACTCACGCCCTGACCATATGAACAAAGACAAAACAAAGGAACTAAGGTCAGAAAGTGACACTGAACCTTTTTTTAATTCTCATTTTCTTTATGGGGGCGTGTTTGTTAACAATACCACTGAAAATATCAAAAAAGAAGGTCCAGGAATCTTCGATAGAGTTGATCAAGCTGATTCTATCCCATTTAACAGAGGCCAGTTCATGAAAGAAGGCTTGCTCATTAAATTATTTTGCAAGAGTCTATGACAAGTCAGGACAGGTCGTTTCACTGAGCAGCCTTTACGAACACAGGCTGTAAAATAGTGATCACTAAGGTCATTACAGAAAACACCAGACTGATACCTATCAGGATTATTTGTGAGGTTAACATCGAGGAGAGTAGCCTTTTATGGGTGTTTGGAGTCATACCTTGTGGGATAATCTGAGAAAGATTTAGGGAGTCCCATTGCTTTAGGACTTGGTCAGGTGGTTTAACCCTCCTGTTGTGTTCTGGTTGAATTGGACCGATTTTCTCTCTGAAAAATGTAATTCATTTAATCTGATAATAAGGTTCCATAACGTTCCATGACTTTGTCCACACAGAGCATCTGAACACACAAAATTCATTTAGATTATTTTCATAAAATTGTGGGTGTTTTATTTAACTTTTGTACACCTGAGGTGTTCCCGGTTAAACATGACCAGTCATTAGAAATGAATCAGTGAGACTACAATTAGTGTATAAAATTGAGTTCAGACGCATGTCCATTCATCAGATGGACACACTTCCTCTCCCAGACCCCCACAGGCTTGTGTGTTTGAGCACACACACACACACACACACACACACACCTCACTCCCCTTCTTGGCTTCCATTGCAACCCCCACGGGAACCTTTCGCCAATAGAATCTTTCCCCCACGGGAACCACACCTGTTGGCATTCTCACAAACAATCGCAACATTGTTTCAATAATATATAGAACTTTTCTCGCAGCTCTGCTATATAAAGCTTTTTTGAGGCCTTGCTCACAATTCATTATTTTGCATTCACCGATACACACAGTCTTGTGTCCTACTGCCCGAAGAAAAATAAGAATGTGCTCCTGATGATAACTCTGCACAGGGATGCAACTGTGAATACCAGGGAGGACAAGCAGCCCAACGCTGTCCTGGATTGCAATAGGAACAAAGGGGGAGTTGACAACCTCGATAAAGTCTCAGGTACTTTTTTTCTATTGCCAGATTGTTTTATCTGCACCATAAAAATAAGGAATGTTGTTGTTTGGTTAAATGCTCATTGCATTTGTGAACAACATGGAGTCAATTCTATTCATTTGAATACTGTATGAAAATATGTTTTAGATGTGATAAATTAAAACAACGCGTTGATGCAATTTTTCACGTTACTATGCAAGACATAATGTATCACTTTTACGTATGTACTCATTATTTTATTTACTGATTGTTGCACTTTTTGCAAGTTACTGGCACATACGTAAGTTACTGGCACACGTAAGAGGATGACGGCACGTTGGCCATGGTGGTGTTCTTCAACATCCTAGATGAGTCGGCCTACAACGCATTTGTGGTGTGGATGGAGGTGATTCCAGGCTGGAAGCTGGGGTTATTCTTCAAGAGGAGACTATTCCTAGAAGAGTTGGGGAAAGCCATGGTGGCATCCTTCATTCAAAGGCGCCAACACCTTCCTCTAACACCATCCTCTACTGGATTGGTGAGAGATATACAAGGGCCAGAAGCAAGATCTACGGCTGCCAGACAGAAAAGACAAAAGGAAGAGGTGCAATCAGTGTGCACCAAGAGATGTCAAAATGAACATTATGTTACATAAATGCAGTGCATATATTTGCAAGGCACATGCAACAACCATCACGTATTGTCCAACATGTGCATGAGAACACACAAACACACAACAGGAGGGTTAAGCATGTCCCTGTTTAGGTAACCTAGCAGAACAAATTCAGACTTAGTGTAAGAGACCAGGAGAGTGCTTAGGGCATGTAGGGTACAAGTCGGTGCTGATGGAGGACAATAGCACCCAGCAACAGTCAACAAAGAGATATTTGAAAGTGTAATGCTTAAAACCAGCAAATCAAATTGTTTGGGGACAGACTTGATGGAGACAACCGAGCACTGAAGGTGATCCTTAGTAAAGATTGCCAGTCCCCCACCTGTGGAAGATCTGTCTTACCAAAAAAGGTTATATCCAGAAAGGTTAACATCATTATTCAAAACACTCTCCCTTAACCACGTCTCATGAATGACCAACACATCTGGATTGGAGCAGTGAACCCACACTTTCCATTGATCCATTTTAGGTAATAAGCTTCTAGTGTTAATGTGCAGAAAACCCAGGCTTTTACGAGAGCAGAAATCAGTGAAGCAGATATCAGAGCACAATTCAGAATTGGGGCAAGTAGATGGGCCAGGGTGTACATGCACATTTCCAGATATCATCAACAGTAATACAATCAAGGCACGGCAGAGGACAGGGAGAGCTCAGCAGTGCTGATTTATGACATCTGAATGTGCATCAGATGGCAACAAGATCATATTGTACAGCAATGTCATCGGGTAACATGAATACAAAGCCGGCGAGAGGTGGTTCGAATAGGATGGGAGGTCAAAAGTCTGTGTAACCAATAGAGAGTCAGAGTCGTGAGTTTGGGAACAAACATAGTCTGTCCCACGGTTGGCTTAAGAAAGCTTGTAGTCAACAGAGTACGCAGCAGTCATGAGGAAAATAGCAAAACAGCTAAATGTGCAACAAAAAAATAAAATATAGAATGACTTAGGGCTAGTCATTGTAAGTTTAGAGTCACTCGCCCCAACAGTGCTTGTGTGCTGGAGACGAGCGAAAGCTCGGGAGAGAGGGGTGAGTGAGGAGGGATACCTGTACCAGACAGGGGTAGACAGACCAGTGAGAGAGGGGTGAGTGTGGTGGAGGTACCTGTACCACACAGCGGGAGACAGGCTAGGGAGAGAGGGGTGAGTGTGGTGGAGGTACCTGTACCAGACAGGGGGAGACAGGCCAGGGAGAGAGGGGTGAGTGAGGAGGGATACCTGTACCAGACAGGGGGAGACAGGCCAGGGAGAGAGGGGTGAGTGTGGAGGGATACCTGTACCAGACAGGGGGAGACAGGCCAGGGAGAGAGGGGTGAGTGAGGAGGGATACCTGTACCAGACAGGGGGAGACAGGCCAGGGAGAGAGGGGTGAGTGAGGAGGGATACCTGTACCAGACAGGGGGAGACAGGCCAGGGAGAGGGGTGAGTGAGGAGAGATACCTGTACCAGACAGGGGGAGACAGGCCAGGGAGAGAGGGGTGAGTGAGGAGGGATACCTGTACCAGACAGGGGGAGACAGGCCAGGGAGAGAGGGGTGAGTGAGGAGGGATACCTGTACCAGACAGGGGGAGACAGGCCAGGGAGAGAGGGGTGAGTGAGGAGGGATACCTGTACCAGACAGGGGGAGATAGGCCAGGGAGAGAGGGGTGAGTGTGGTGGAGGTACCTGTACCAGACAGGGGGAGACAGTCCAGGGAGAGAGGGGTGAGTGTGGAGGGATACCTGTACCAGACAGGGGGAGACAGGCCAGGGCAGAAGGTGAACAGATCACCAGGTGGAATCCAAGCAGCAGTGCAGCAGGCAACTTCGGAGAAGCTTTTATTTCTGGAGGCAGATTTCTTGTAGAAAATACCAGTGAATTGTCTTTGAACAGCAGGAGGGGGTTTCAGAGGATGCTTCAAAGACTTCTGCCACTTGTCGGGACCAAAGGTCTGAGATGGTTAAAATTGCATGACAATCGCTCAGGTTAAAAGTAGGAGAAAACAAGGTGGGAAGAGAATAAAAATCGGACCAGACAGATTTATTATACAAAGGGTAATGAATAGAAAACAGAATCTTGGAGGGCCTCGGCGTTCGCTCAACGCAGTAATGAATTTCAAATAAGTTATTCACTTCAGGATTAAGTGGCTGGCACACAGTCCTTACAGCTGGTTTGTTGAAATAATTGATTTTGAAATAGTTTGAAGATGAGGGAGGCAGGCGCATCACAACAGCCAATTCTGAGGGCTGTATCAGTTTAATTAGAACTGCGTCCAGGCCCCGACACGGCCTCTTTCCTGCACAAATTAAAACGTCCCTTTGACTCACCGGGAACACTACACTGATGAATTTTTCATTCCGTCCCACCACCACCATCACCGCTCCTTTCCCAATCCCCCCTCTGTCTTCGCTCAGGGCAGTGTCTGCAGCTAACCTTCTTGCTCCTTTTCAATAGACCGTTGACATGACATGCAAGGCTGGGCTGGCTGACACAGATAACTCCAGGGACAGCAGAGCCACGCTCTGAATGAGATGCATTAGTGGCTGGATTTGAATTGGCAATGTAATTTACCACAACTCCCTGTTTAATTTACAGAGAGAGAGAGAGAGAAAGAGAGAGAGGAGGCAAGCAGCTGGCAGCCTTCCATGCATATGCTTGTGGAATTGCAATCATAGACAGCAGAGAGGGGGGAGGGAGGGAGAGAAAGGGAGATCTGATGAGTCTGTCTGTTTACTCGGTTGAGTTGAAGTGTTTGAAGAAACTGGCTTCATTGCAAAGAGGCTGGACAGTTGATATCCCAATTCATCTCATCGAAATATATATATTTTTTTCACCTTTATTTGACCAGGTAGGCCAGTTGAGAAAAAGTTCTCATTTACAACTGTGACCTGGCCAAGATAAAGCAAAGCTGTGCGACAAAAACAACACAGTTACACATGGAATAAACAAACCAACAGTCAATAACACAATAGAAAAATCTGTATACAATGTATGCAAATTAAGTAAGGAGGTAAGGCAATAAATAGGCCAATAGCGGTGAAGTAAATACAATTTAGGAATTTACACTGGAGTGATATATCTGCAGATGAGGATGTGCAAGTAGAAATACTGGTGTGCAAAAAAGCAGAAAAACAAAAACAAATATGGGGATGAGGTAGGTAGTTGGTTGGATGGGCTATTTACAGATTGGCTGTGTACAGCTGCAGCGATCAGTATGCTGCTATGACAGCTGAAGCTTAAAGTTAATGAGGGAGATATAAGTCTCCAACTTATAAGTCTCCAACTTTTTCAATTCGCTCCAGTCATTGGCAGTAGAGAACTGGAAGGAAAGGCGGCCAAATTAGGTGTTGACTTTGGGGATGACCAGTGAAATATACCTGCTGGAGCGCATGCTACGGGTGGGTGTTGCCATGGTGACCAGTGAGCTGAGATATGGCGGAGCTTTACCTAGCAAAGACTTATAGATGACCTGGAGCCAGTGGGTTTGGTGACAAATATGTAGCGCGGACCAGCCAACGAGAGCATACAGGTCGCAGTGGTGGGTAGCATATGGGGCTTTGGTGACAAAACAGATGGCACTGTGATAGACTGCATCCAATTTGCTGAGTAGAGTGTTGGTGGCTATTTTGTAAATGACATCGCAGAAGTCAAGGATCGGTAGGATAGTTAGTTTTACGAGGATATGTTTGGCAACATGAGTGAAAGAGGCTTTGTTGCGAAATAGGAAGCCGATTCTAGATTTAACTTTGGATTGGAGATGCTTAATGTGAGTCTGGATGGAGAGTTTACAGTCTAGCCAGACACCTAGGTATTTATAGTTGTCCACATATTCCAAGTCAAAACCGTCCAGAGTAGTGATGCTCGTCGGGCGGGCAGGTGTGGGCAGCGATCGGTTGAAGAGCATGCATTTAATTTGCCTAGCATTTATGAGTAGTTAGAGGCCACGGAAGGAGTGTTGCATGCCGTTTAGGCTTGTTTGGAGGTTAGTTAACACAGTTTCCAAAGAAGGGCAAGATGTATACAGAATGGTGTCGTCTATGTAGAGGTGGATCAACAAATAATCTGCAGCAAGAGCGACATCATTGATATATACAGAGAAAAGAGTCGGCCTGAGAATTGAACCCTGTGGCACCCCCATAGAGACAGCCAGAGGTCTGGAAAACAGGCCCTCCGATTTGACACACTGAACTCTGTCTGAGAAGTAGTTAGTGAACCAGGTGAGGCAGTCATTAGAAGCACCAAGGCTGTTGAGTCTGCAGATAAGAATACTGTGATTGACAGAGTTGAAAGCCTTGGCCAGGTCGATGAAGACGGCTGCAAGGGGGGGGGGGGGTGCAGAGCTGTTGGCCGAGGTTGGGGTAGCCAGGTGGAATGCATGGCCAGCCATAGAGCAATGCTTATTGAAATTCTCGATTATGGTGACAGTGGTGACAGTGTTTCCAGGTCTCAGTGCAGTGGGCAGCTGGGAAAAGGTGCTCTTATTCTCCATGGACTTTACAGTGTCCCAAAACATTTTGGAATTAGTGCTGAAGGAAGCAAATTTCTGCTTTTAAAAAACTAGCCTTTGCTTTCCTAACTTACTGTGTGTATTGGTTCCTGAGTTCCCTGAAAAGTTGCATATCGTAGGGGACTATTCAATGCTAGTGCAGAATGCCACAGGGTGTTTTTTTGCTGGTTGAGGGGAGTCAAGCCTGGAGTGAACCAAGGGCTGTATCTGTTCTTAGTTCTACATTTTTTGTAAGGGGCATTCTTATTTAAGATGGTGAGGAAAGCACTTTTAAAGAAAAACCAGGCGTCCTCTAATGAAGGGATGAAGTCAATATCCTTCCAGGATACCCAGGCCAAGTCGATTAGAAAGGCCTGCTCGCAGAAGTGTTTTAAGGAGCATTTGACAGTGATGATGGGTGGTCATTTGACCGCGGACCCATAACGGACGCAGGCAATGAGGCAGTGATTGCTGAGATCCTGGTTGAAAACAGCAGAGGTGTATTTAGAGGGCAAGTTGGTATGGATGATATCTATGAGGGTGCCCGGATGTACAGTACCTCATCCTTTTTCACACACCTTGGCTTGGCATGTAATGTGTTCATTAATGATTATTATCAATCTATGGTGGCTACATTTTGCTTCATAAGTTCATTTAGGATCATTGGCTGGTTGACACCACATCTTTGGTTGTGGACTAAGAGTGTAATGCCCTGTTTTGTCCTTGTGTCAACTGAAGGAAATCAAATCCCCTGTCACTGAGCAATAAGAGGTGTTGAAAGAAACACAGAGAGCAGGCTCTGCACAGACATGCACTGTCAGGGATATTTTGACAGACAGACACACACGCACGCACGCACGCACACACACACACACACACACACACACACACACACACACACACACACACACACACACATCTCGTCCACGCTCTGAGAAGTGCTTTGAGTTTGTTTGTGATTCAGATTGACAGGGCTCTTAGGAAGCGGTGTGCTTACTGTAATTATATGCACTTGAAAAATGCCCGGTTGAAGAGTTGCGTGGAGAGTGTTATCAACTCTCACACTTTATATTCCTGCCCAGATTAGGAACATACCTCTGTGTTCACTGGAATCCTACAGGTGTGTATTTTCTCTCCCTGATAGGATTCCAGTGAACACAGAGGTATGTTCCCCAGGCCTGTGTCCACACATCATCATCATCAACTCCTCTGTCATTATCACCTGGCAACATCATCATCATTGTCACCGCCACCACCAACCATCATGACCATCACAACTCTGAACCAAACAACCAGTCACTCCCCAAGTAATTTATTTTAAAGTTCGGAGTGACTGCGGTTCCGAACCATCGTCTCAATAGCAGCAAATCTGAATCATCTTCTGTGTGAGTATCTCTCTACTTACAGTAACACACAGTCTCTGCTCGTTCAGCTGCCCAGAGAACAAGTTACTAAAAACAGAGTGTAACGTTACTGTAAGAAAAAAAGAAAAAAGAAAATGTCTTGAGATGTTAAAGTTAGGGCCTAAGTCAATATGGATAGTTTCTGGCTTTCCAAAATATTTCTACCCTAGAAGGTCACTGGTCAGTACAGGAAATTGTCAGTGAACAAAGAGATGTTGAGAGGAATGGACAATAATAATAATACGGCCTATCTGACTCTTCCTACTATTCCAGTCAGTGACACTGTCTGTGTGCTGCTTAAAGGTCTTGCTCCATTGTGTAACATCTCTCCACCAGCAACAGATAACTACCGCTCCACCCAGGAACTTTAATTACCTGAGTACACCTTTCTACCAGGTTAATAAAGAGACTCTTCCTCTTCCAACTCTCTCTCCATGCACTCCCATTTAAGCCCTTAAGCTATCGTGCCGCCTTTTTGCATAGCAGGCATGCGGAGCGTTGTGTCCCTGAACAGTATTCCGCACCCTGCTGTCACCGTATTCCCAGTGACAGCGGAATTCCCACAGGTCTCGGCCCATAAGCGGGAAGACACTTTCATTAAGTTGGTCAATTTCTGCACAACGCAATTCTATAAATGGCTATGTTTAGGACGGGCATTCGTTAAATGGAAACAGATGACCCTGTCGGCCTTGGCTAACTAGGACGGCTTCCCCTGGAGCTGCTGGGTTTTCCATGACATCACTCTCCACCCCCTGTCTCTCCCTGCCATCACCAAGCTTTTCCAATTATCCGTCCACTCCACGCACTTGCCGCCGTCTCTGCAGCTCCAGCTGCCTCCAACAAGATGAATGCAGCCTTCCTCAAAGTTCAAGACGAGGAATTAATTATGCCCTTCTTGATCTAAATACAATGATTATTATTGCATCGCTCGTCTTCAAAGCAGTTCAACCCCTCCACTCCTTTGAAGTGCACTAGCCGTTGATGACATTATTAGCTGAAGAAGACAATCTTATCATGCCCCCATTTCACTCTGTTTAGAGGTCTGAGCCTTTGGTAGGACTATATGAGTGCTTTAATAATTAATTCATAAATAATTAGCAAATCTCACAGATACTGTTTTCTCATTAGAGAGCTAGTGACACTTTATTATTATTATTCTCAGTGGCCCGTGTAGTGGTAATGACTGAGTTCATGTAGTGGTAATGACTGAGTTCATGTAGTGGTAATGACTGAGTTCATGTGGTGGTAATGACTGAGTTCATGTAGTGGTAATGACTGAGTTCATGTAGTGGTAATGACTGAGTTCATGTAGTGGTAATGACTGAGTTCATGTAGTGGTAATGACTGAGTTCATGTAGTGGTAATGACTGAGTTCATGTAGTGGTAATGACTGAGTTCATGTAGTGGTAATGACTGAGTTCATGTAGTGGTAATGACTGAGTTCATGTAGTGGTAATGACTGAGTTCATGTAGTGGTAATGACTGAGTTCATGTAGTGGTAATGACTGAGTTCATGTAGTGGTAATGACTGAGTTCATGTAGTGGTAATGACTGAGTTCATGTAGTGGTAATGACTGAGTTCATGTAGTGGTAATGACTGAGTTCATGTGGTGGTAATGACTGAGTTCATGTAGTGGTAATGACTGAGTTCATGTGGTGGTAATGACTGAGTTCATGTGGTTGTAATGACTGAGTTCATGTAGTGGTAATGACTGAGTTCATGTAGTGGTAATGACTGAGTTCATGTGGTGGTAATGACAGTTCATGTGGTTGTAATGACTGAGTTCACATAGTGGTAATGACTGAGTTCATGTAATGTTAATGACTGAGTTCATGTAGTGGTAATGACTGAGTTCATGTGGTGGTAATGACTGAGTTCATGTAGTGGTAATGACTGAGTTCATGTGGTTGTAATGACTGAATTCATATAGTGGTAATGACTGAGTTCATGTGGTGGTAATGACTGAGTTAATGTAGTAGTAATGACTGAATTCAGGAAGGAGAGAGGAGACCACAGCTCCTTGCAGTATGAAACATAATTTTATATTCTGTGTTACACGTGAGCCAGAGACAAGACAGCCAGGCAGTTTATTTTCATGCCATATCATAACGCCGACAGATTCTCAGACATGCTCACTTTGGCTCTCTGTCAGTAGCATAGCCGCCGGCCGAGTCTGCATGGATGAAGAGACAGAAAAAAACATCCACACTCACACCTCCTGGCTTTTACACAGAAATGCACTTTTCCGACAGGCAGTCTTTGGAGAGGCGAGGACGTCTTCTGTGGAAAGAATGAGCAGCTCAGATATCCTAATAGCCCAGACATAGCTCTTCCTGGTCTCCTCCCCTTGAGACGTGTTTCACTCTGCTATGTGCATGTTGCCCTGACAGCATACACATCACTGAGGAAGAGACCGTTACCGCCCTTACCCCACACTCCATCACTGAGAGGGAGAGAGAGAAAGAGGAGGAGGAGAAAAGGAGAGAGAGAACACCACCACCCTTGGGTACTGCCAGCATACTCTGGAAATGGAACTATTACAAGAAAATACTGTCTTATCCAAAATATATATTCTGAAGTATTTGTATGTAAGTCCGTCTTCCTATTCATACATACAAGACCTGCTTATCAATAAAAGGCAAATCTCTATCAATAAAGGACCCCCTGGAGCACTCTGCCTCATCCCCACCCTGACACTGTCACCTTGTTCACTGCTGTACATGTCCCTCGTATAATAACATGATTAACTCATCCTGAATGGGGCTGGGGGACTGGGGCGATAGCTACCACTTCCTCCACCTCTTCCACAATGGCTCTTAGTGTCTTCTCCTCCCGCTTCCATGACCTGGGCATTGTGCTAGTACAAAGCGCTCTGAAGTGCGGCACCACCTACCATATTAGCATTTGAATCACAATCTACACAGAGTGATGTGTCACGCCATGGTTGGGCTAATGCTAATGTTGAAGCATGGGCAGCCACGAGGATGAAAGCCTCGTAAACGTACAGGCATAATCAGTGTGACAGAGTATGAGGGACTGCATGTTGAAGCACAGCAAGGAAAATAAAATGTAGGACAAGTATTGGAATCTGCATTGGAATCTGTTGAAAAGCAAGTTGATGAGCAACATACTGAAGTAAGAGAAATTGACACTGTTCCTGTTCTCCGTCATGGATAGGCTTAGCTGTTACGGGACTCTTCCTGGGAAGGAGAGGAGGACCAAAACGCAGC
Source organism: Oncorhynchus mykiss (assembly GCF_013265735.2). NCBI lineage: Eukaryota > Metazoa > Chordata > Actinopteri > Salmoniformes > Salmonidae > Oncorhynchus > Oncorhynchus mykiss. The sequence goes on from NC_048587.1 coordinate 55,890,454, forward strand.
GTGGTTGAAGTTCATGGTACTTTAATAACTAGAAACTATACATGAACAAACTACAAAAAAACAAGAACCGTGAAACCCGAAACAGTCCCGTGTGGTAAAAACACTGACACAGGAGACAATCACCCACAAAATACCCAAAGAATATGGCTGCCTAAATATGGTTCCCAATCAGAGACAACGATAAACACCTGCCTCTGATTGAGAACCACTCTAGGCAACCATAGACTTTCCTAGACAACTCTACTAAACACAACCACATAAATCTAATAAACCCCTAGACAAGACGAGACACATAAATCACCCATGTCACACCCTGGCCTGACCAAAATAATAAAGAAAACACAAAATACTAAGGCCAGGGCATGACATTAGTCCTCCTACTCCTATGCAGTTAACAGACAATTTAGCTGACAATTGGAAATGTTTCAAGCAGAGATTCAATATCTACCTAGCAGCTAGTGGTGCAGGGGGAGATGATGACAAATTGAAAGTTTCCATTTTCTGCATTTTATTGGAGAGGATGCATTGGACATTTACAATAGCTTTCAGCAAGACGAGGCAAACTTGACTGTGCTAATGGCTAAATTTGAGGAGTACTTTGTCATTGCATGAAATAAAAAGAGAGGAGCAACACACACAACGCCTTACAAAACAAAAACAAGCAAAAGAGAGAAATCAAAACACTACATGTGGAAAATGTGGATTTATCCACAAGCCAAAAAAATGCCCTGCATATGGCAAATCATGTAACAACTGTGGGAAAAATAATCATTTCTCAAAATGCTGCAAAGCTGAGGCTACAAAGAAAAGGTTCACACAGTCGAGGAGATGGAAGAATTCTTTGTTGATTCTGTGGAAATGTGCAATGTCAGTAAATCCTGAATGGATTGTGCCATTGACTGTGAATGAAACTATAATAACATTGAAGCTTGATACTGGAGCACAGGTAAACCTGATATTGCTGGATGACTACAAAACACTGAAGGTGAAGATTAAAATACACCCGGTGAAAATGAAGGTTACTGGTTATACTGGGGAGAATGTACCAGTCAAAGGAAGCTGCATAGTAACTTTACAGCACAAAGGAAAACAGCTCAGAGCACAGCTGCTGATTGTGGAAAAGAGTGAACAGCCTATTCTAGGAATCAATGCATGTGAAAGCTACATTTGTTGAAAAGAGTGTATGAGGTGACATCACAGACTGAAAATGACCAAGCATCGCTACTGGCTGTGTATGAGGATGTGTTTGAGGGTCTTGGATGTTTAGCAGGAGAACACAAAATATGTACTGATGACAATATTACTCCAGTTGTGCATGCATGCAGAAAAGTGCCATTTGCACTGAGGAAAAAGCTCAAAGAGGAACTCGGACGCATGGAAAAGACGGATGTCATCACAAAAATGGTTGAACCTACAGAATGGGTAAGCTCACTGGTTATTGTGGTGAAAAAAAACGGTGATCTCAGGATATGTCTAAACCCGAGAGATCTCAACAAAGCAAGAGAGAGCAAGAGAGAGCATTTCAAAATGCCAACCAGAGAAGAGATAATGTTGCAGTTTGCTGGAGCAAAGTGGTTCAGTAAGCTTGATGCCTCATCAGGATTCTGGCAAATTAAGCTAGATGATGCAATCTCAAGGCTAGGCACATTCAACACACCTGAGGGCAGGTACAGATTTCATTGTCTACCATATGGGATTCTCTCAGCGCCAGAGGTCTACCACAAGACAATCCACATGATCTTCGAGCATATTCCAGGAGTGGAGACCATGATGGATAACATCATCGTCTGGGGGTCCACAAAAGAAGAACACAACGCGAGAGTGAGACAAGCGCTGGACCAGACACGGAAAGTCAACCTAAAACTAAACAAGGACAAATGCGAGTTTGGTGTGAAAACACTTACCTTCGTGGGAGACGTACTTTCAGAGGATGGAGTCAAACCAGACCAGAGGAAAACATCAGCCATCAACAACATGGAGTGCCCGAAGAACAAGGGAGATGTGAGACGCTTCATGGGCATGATCACCTACCTTGCAATGTTCATACCTCAACTTTCAGCACAGTCCGCTCCACTCAGATGACTTCTGAAACAGAAAAATGAATGGGAATGGTCCCATGAACAGGAAAACTGCTTCAAAAACCTAAAGAAGGCAATCACAGAAGAACCCGTGCTCAGGTTCTATGATCCAGAGAAAAGCACAAGGATTTCTGCAGACACGTCACAGTTTGACCTGGGAGCAGTTCTTCTGCAACAGCATGACGACACATGGTAACCTGTCACTTATGCATCCAGAGCCTTGACAGGCGCAGAGACAAGGTATAGAGAAAGAAATACTGGTGAGCACATACGCTTGCGAAACGTTTCACCAATATGTCTACGGACGAGACTTCGAAGTAGAAACTGACCACAAACTATTGGTGTCAATCATGTCTAAGCCACTGAAAGAATGTCCAATGAGAATCCAGAGAATGTTGATCTGTTGATCAGACTGCAAAAGTATGATGTGAAGATGATCTATACCCCGGGAAAGTTCATGTTCGCCGCCGACACTCTTTCTCGAGCAGTCAACAAGAAGGAGAGCTTCGACACACAGAAAAACACTGAGATTCAGGCCTACGTCGACATGATCGTAGCATCACTTCCTGTGTCTTCTGAGAGAATGGAGCAGATCAAAAGAGAGACCACAGCTGACCAAACAATGACAGAGTTGAAAGAAACAACACTGATAGGATGGCCCGCACAGAAAATCAACTGTCCAAGGAGAATACAGGATTACTGGATATGCAGAGCAGAGCTCACCGTTGTGGATGACATAGTGTTTAAAGGCAACATGATTGTCATTCCCATAACACTACGCAAAGAAATGCTACAGAAAATACACGAGGGCCAATTGGGTGAGGAAAAATGCAAATGACGAGCACAAGAAGTAATATACTGGACAGGAATGAACCAGGAAATCAGCCAGACCACTGCTTCATGTGAACTGTGTTTGACCTTCAGGCCAAAGCAGTCAGCAGAGCCACTAATTCCCCATCCAGTACCCAACAGACCTTACGACAAAGTTGGAGTTGACCTTTTAGACTGCAATGGCAAAAGTCACAATGTTGTTACCAACTACTACTCAAACTACCGAAGTAGCAACACTGCCAACTACCTCCAGCACAGCTGTAATCACCTACCTGAAATCAGTCTTTGCAAGACATGGAGTTGCATCTGAACTGTACTCGGACAATGGCCCGCAGTTCTCAAATTCAGAATTTTGATCGTTCGCTAACGACTGGGGATTCCGACACAACACCTCCAGCCCCAACTATCCAAGGTCCAATGACATAGCAGAAAGTTCAGTCAAAATTGTCAAAGGTCTGATGAAAAAGGCACACGATGGAAAGGTGGATTTCCTAAAACATCTGATGATCCCCCGCAGCGCACCGCTGCAGAACGGACTTTCACCTGCACAAATGTTGATGGGACGTCGCATCAGAACCAACCTACCCATCCATGAGGACTTGCTAACATCCAGAGGTGCTCACAAAGTCAAACTCGCAAAGAAAAACAGAAAGACAAACAAAAACAGTGACACGACAAAAGTGCAAGACACTTACCTGAACTGAAACCTGGAGATCATGTACGACTCCGAGATATCACTACAGGAACCTGGATGCAGCAAGGGTGTGTGCAGAAAGAAGTTGCACCACGATCCTATGAGATCCAAACAGAGCATGGATCACAACTGAGACGAAACAGAGTGGATCTAAGGCTTCAGCCATTCACTCAAGGGAATGAGGATCATCGGGAGGATACTGCTGAAGCATCAAATACCTTTAGAAATTGACAATTCAGTCAGAACGCTGTCCAACTGTTTCAGGAAGCACTTCAGCAGAACAACCAAAAAGGACTGTCAGAGCCCCTGAAAGGCTTATTGAGAATTACTAAATAGTAAAATACAAAAAAAATACAAAAAAGGGGCACCTGGACTGAATGTTTTGTTTATGTGAAAGGAAATAGAGCCACAATAGAGTATTGTTGGACAGACTATATTTAGTTGAAAAAAATAATATAAAGAAACATATAAGAAATTGGGGGAAAGAAATGTGTGTTATTGAAAATTACATGTTTATGCCGGTTGAGTAAACAAATGTGATTTGATGTGTAGTTACATAGAAAAGTGTTCCTTTTAAAGGAAAGAAGATGTGTTGTTATGTATTAATAACATTTAGACTACGTTACCCAGCAGGCTAGGCGGGTGGTTGAAGAGTTGAAGTTGAAGTTTTCTAGCTGAAGTATATGTTCATTAAAAGTAGTTTAACCTGCGCCCCGGTTTGTCATCATATAAGGAACAAACATAACACAGACGGGAGTTGATTATGCAAGTTTTGACGGCACTTTGTCTTTAGACATGACCCTGTGTTAGTTTGTCTTTAGACATGACCCTATGTCCGTTTGTCTTTAGACATGACCCTATGTCCGTTTGTCTTTAGACATGACCCTATGTCAGTTTGAGGCTTACATTTTTCTAAATATGTAGTTGTATTGATTCTAGTGAGCAAGGCCACTATCAGCTCTTCCTGCTCAACCACATAAGAGTTCCCCAGGGAAAAGGAGCAACAAGTTCACAAAGTACCAAGGCAGAGGAAAAAAACACTCCTTAATATCTTTCACCATCAACAGCCCCAGGATTCCACACAGGGAGCATCTGGATAAAACAGATACATAACCAGGCTAATAATATGCAGCCATGGAGATGGCGGCTCCAATATCTCTCTTTTAAAAGAAGTCTACTTGTTTCACTGTCCCCCTCGCTTCAATTGGTATTGCTGGTAATTAGTAGTGTGTCGAGGCCTCGGGGGGAGCCTGGGAGATGTGGGAGAGGGAGGGAGAGAGGAAGGGGAGATGAGCTACAGAGACGTCTGATTACCTGACAAGTTGAGGCCGGAAAGGCTACACTTAGCCCATTAAAGATTTTCCAGCGTGACATTTGAGAGCAGCTGCAGAGCCATGCGCCACCTTGCCATTTCCCATTCGCTAGGCATCAATTTAAAGGGGGGGAGAGAGAGCATGGCGAACCACTCTGACCCACCAGCACAAATGGATTTAATTCACCGAGGTGAACTGTGCTACACTGATAAATGCACTTCCTTGAATGTCAGCAAATGTCAGTTAAGAAGCCAATTGTATTTCTTTAATAGCTTCTCCAAACTTACCAAGAAAGAAAATGAAAATAGAGAGAGAGAGAGAGAGAGAGAGAGAGAGAGAGAGAGAGAGAGAGAGAGAGAGAGAGAGAGAGAGAGAGAGAAAAAAAGAGAATTTACAGGCTGCCCAATTTTGATATTTTTCCACTAATAGGTTTTTTGACCAATCACATCTGATATTTTCACATGAGCTCTGTTTGAGATCTTGATCTGATTGGTCAAAAGACCAATTAGTGAAAAAAAGATCAGAATTGGGCTGCCTGTCTAAACGCAGAAGGCAGCCAGAGAGAGAGAAACAGAGAGAGAGAGAGAGAAAGAGAGCGAGAAAACAGGGTTGGGCTATTGTCACTTCCACATGACTAAGCAATAAGCCATTTGAGACACCTTGGCAGGAGTGATTCAACTTGATTGAGGAAGCTGTTTAAACTGAAATACAAACTCCTTCATGCTAAAAAAAAGACAACATCAATTCAGCATAAAATGTGATGACTTTCGAGCACACTTGACTCAGCAATTGCCATTTTCCTCTACAATGCAGCATAGAACCATCTGTTTTAAAGAGTTGAAAACAGCTCTCTGATGCTTCAATTTAAAACAGTTGAATGCTGTCCAAATCTCACTATACAGAATTTTGTGCAATGACAACTTCAACAGAAATATAAATTATTGAGAAAAACCAAGACATTTTAGGAGTAGTGGTGTATAAAATATACACTGAGGACACAAATGTTAGGAACACCTGCTCCTTCCATGACATGGACTACTGACCAGGTGAATCCAGGTGAAAGCTATGATCCCTTATTAAATCCACTTCAATCAGTGTAGATGAAGGGAAGGAGAAAGGTTAAAGAATTATTGTTAAGCCTTGAGACAATTGAGACATGGATTGTGTATTTGAACCATTCAGAGGGTGAATGGGCAAGACAACATTTTTAAGTGCCTTTGAACCGGGTATGGTAGTAGGTTCCAGGCATACTGGTTAGAGTGTGTCAAGAACTTTCACGCTCAACAGTTTCCCGTGTGTGTCAAGAATGGTCAACCACCCAAAGGACATCTAGCCAACTTGTCACAACTGTGGGAAGCATTGGAGTCAACATGGGCCAGCATCCCTGTGGAAAACTTTCGACACCTTGTACCCCGACGAATTGACGGTGTTCTGAGGGCAAAAGGGGGTGCAACTCAATATTAGGAAGGTGTTCTTAATGTTTTGTCCACTAACTGTACTACATGTCAGGCTTGAAAGTTCTGTCAAATCCAACCTTTATCAAGGTAGTTATATTCCTTAGTCCCATTGACCTGTTGCTCAAACTCTCACTTTCTTTTTTATGTGAAATGGAAAAATACAACTAATTCCTCTGTGCCTCATAGAGGCTCAATACATATTTTATGAACTGTTGTTATGCATTTGTTTGTACAGATGTAGTATGTGCCAGTTTGCTACAGCAGGAAAATAATCCTGCAGTAACAGAAAAAGTGAACTATTTTGTGGATTATAATTCATGGATATTTATGTAGGGGTTGATACATTTTTCGTAAGTGAAAATCAAGTCTGAAATTTGAAATTGGAAATTACAAACTTCAAAAGCCTTTTTAAAGTTAAAATGTTCCTGCATTGCAGGGTGATCAAATGAATTAATAACCTCTATGGGATCAGTGTCCCTATACCGGGACGGATGAACTAACTTGTGCTAATGTGATTAGCATGACTTGTAAGTAACAGCAAACTTTCCAGGACATAGACATGTCTTATATGGGCAGAAAGCTTAAATTCTTGTTAATCTAACTGCACTGTCCAATTTACAGTAGCTATTACTGTTATGGTGAGTGAATGAGGACCCAAAAGCGAACTAACTTAAACAGAGCTTCTTTAATAACCAAACATAGGTAGGCTCAGATAGACCGGCAGATTCCGACAGGACAGGACAAGGTTACAGCAAACATGACGATAGTCTGGCTCAGGCATGAAACACAACAAACAAGAATCCGACAAGGACAGGAACAGAAACAGAGAGAGATATAGGGACCTAATCAGAGGGAAAAAGGGAACAGGTGGGAAACGGGGTGAATGGGTAGTTAGAGGAGACAAGGAACAGCTGGGGGAAAGCGGGGGAGAAAAGGTAACCTAACAACGACCAGCAGAGGGAGACAGGGTGAAGGGAAAGGACAGAGACAAGACACAACATGACAGTACATGACAGTACCCCCCCACTCACCGAGCGCCTCCTGGCGCACTCGAGGAGGAAACCTGGCGGCAACGGAGGAAATCCTCGATCAGCGCACGGTCCAGCACGTCCCGAGAGGGAACCCAACTCCTCTCCTCAGGACCGTACCCCTCCCAATCTACGAGGTACTGGTGACCACGGCCCCGAGGACGCATGTCCAAAATTCTACGGACCCTGTAGATGGGTGCGCCCTCGACAAGGATGGGGGGGGGGGGGGAAGACGAGCGGGGGCGCGAAGGACGGGCTTGATGCAGGAGACATGGAAGACCGGGTGGACGCGACGAAGGTATCGCGGAAGAAGAAGTCGAACTGCGACAGGATTAATGACCCGAGAAATACGGAACGGACCAATGAACCGCGGGGTCAACTTGCGAGAAGCCGTCTTAAGGGGAAGGTTCTGAGTGGAGAGCCAAACTCTCTGACCGCGACAATATCTAGGACTCTTAGTTCTACGCTTATTAGCAGCCCTCACAGTCTGCGTCCTATAACGGCAAAGTGCAGACCTGACCCTCTTCCAGGTGCGCTCGCAACGTTGGACAAAAGCCTGAGCGGAGGGGACGCTGGACTCGGCGAACTGAGATGAGAACAGCGGAGGCTGGTACCCGAGGCTACTCTGAAAAGGAGATAGCCCGGTCGCAGACGAAGGAAGCGAGTTGTGGGCGTATTCTGCCCAGGGGAGCTGTTCTGACCAAGACGCAGGGTTACGAAAAGAAAGACTGCGTAAGATGCGACCAATAGTCTGATTGGCCCGTTCTGCTTGACCGTTAGACTGGGGGTGAAAGCCGGAAGAGAGACTGACGGAAGCCCCAATCAAACGGCAAAACTCCCTCCAAAATTGAGACGTGAATTGCGGACCTCTGTCCGAAACGACGTCTGACGGAAGGCCATGAATTCTGAAAACATTCTCGATGATGATTTGTGCCGTCTCTTTAGCAGAAGGAAGCTTAGCAAGGGGAATGAAATGAGCCGCCTTAGAGAACCTATCGACAACCGTAAGAATAACAGTCTTCCCCGCTGACGAAGGCAGTCCGGTGACAAAATCTAAGGCGATGTGAGACCACGGTCGAGAGGGAATAGGAAGCGGCCTGAGACGGCCGGCAGGAGGAGAGTTACCGGACTTAGTCTGCGCGCAGACCGAACAAGCAGCCACGAAACGACGCGTGTCATGCTCCCGGGTGGGCCACCAAAAACGCTGGCGAATGGAAGCAAGCGTACCCCGAACGCCAGGGTGGCCGGCTAACTTGGCAGAGTGAGCCCACTGAAGAACGGCCAGACGAGTAGGAACGGGAACGAAAAGAAGGTTCCTAGGACAAGCGCGCGGCGACGGAGTGTGAGTGAGCGCTTGTTTTACCTGCCTCTCAATTCCCCAGACAGTCAACCCGACAACACGCCCCTCATGGAGAATCCCCTCGGGGTCAGTGGAGGCTACTGAAGAACTGAAGAGACGAGACAAAGCATCAGGCTTGGTGTTCTTAGAGCCCGGACGATAAGAAATCACGAACTCGAAACGAGCGAAAAACAGCGCCCAACGCGCCTGACGCGCATTAAGTCGTTTGGCAGAACGGATGTACTCAAGGTTCCTATGGTCAGTCCAAACGACAAAAGGAACGGTCGCCCCCTCCAACCACTGTCGCCATTCGCCTAGGGCTAACCGGATGGCGAGCAGTTCGCGGTTACCCACATCATAGTTACGTTCCGACGGCGACAGGCGATGAGAAAAATACGCGCATGGGTGGACCTTGTCGTCAGAGAGGGAGCGCTGAGAAAGGATGGCTCCCACGCCCACCTCTGACGCGTCAACCTCGACAACGAACTGTCTAGAGATGTCAGGTGTAACAAGGATAGGAGCGGATGTAAAACGATTCTTGAGGAGATCAAAAGCTCCCTGGGCGGAAACGGACCACTTAAAGCACGTCTTGACAGAAGTAAGGGCTGTGAGAGGAGCTGCCACCTGACCGAAATTACGGATGAAACGACGATAGAAGTTCGCGAAGCCGAGAAAGCGCTGCAGCTCGACGCGTGACTTAGGGACGGGCCAATCAATGACAGCTTGGACCTTAGCGGGATCCATCTTAATGCCTTCAGCGGAAATAACAGAACCGAGAAATGTGACGGAGGAGGCATGAAAAGTGCACTTCTCAGCCTTCACAAAAAGACAATTCTCTAAAAGGCGCTGGAGGACACGTCGAACGTGCTGAACATGAATCTGGAGTGACGGTGAAAAAATCAGGATATCGTCAAGGTAAACGAAAACAAAGATGTTCAGCATGTCTCTCAGGACATCATTGACTAATGCCTGAAAGACAGCTGGAGCGTTAGCGAGGCCGAAAGGAAGAACCCGGTATTCAAAGTGCCCTAACGGAGTGTTAAACGCCGTCTTCCACTCGTCCCCCTCCCTGATGCGCACGAGATGGTAAGCGTTACGAAGGTCCAACTTAGTGAAAAACCTGGCTCCCTGCAGGATCTCGAAGGCTGAAGACATAAGAGGAAGCGGATAACGATTCTTCACTGTTATGTCATTCAGCCCTCGATAATCTATGCAGGGGCGCAGAGACCCGTCCTTCTTCTTGACAAAAAAAAACCCCGCTCCGGCGGGAGAGGAGGAGGGGACTATGGTACCGGCGTCAAGAGCTACAGACAAATAATCTTCGAGAGCCTTACGTTCGGGAGCCGACAGAGAGTATAGTCTACCCCGGGGGGGGGGGTGGTTCCCGGAAGGAGATCAATACTACAATCATACGACCGGTGTGGAGGAAGAGAGGTGGCCCTGGACCGACTGAACACCGTGCGCAGATCGTGATATTCCTCCGGCACCCCTGTCAAATCACCAGGCTCCTCCTGTGAAGAAGAGACAGAGGAAACAGGAGGGATAGCAGACATTAAACATTTCACATGACAAGAGACGTTCCAGGAGAGGATAGAATTACTAGACCAATTAATGGAAGGATTATGACAAACTAGCCAGGGATGGCCCAAAACAACAGGTGTAAAAGGTGAACGAAAAATTAAAAAAGAAATGGTTTCACTATGATTACCAGAAACAGTGAGGGTTAAAGGTAGCGTCTCACGCTGAATCCTGGGGAGAGGACTACCATCCAGGGCGAACAAGGCCGTGGGCTCCTTTAACTGTCTGAGAGGAATGTCATGTTCCCGAGCCCAGGTCTCGTCCATAAAACAGCCCTCCGCCCCAGAGTCTATTAAGGCACTGCAGGAAGCTGACGAACCGGTCCAGCGTAGATGGACCGACAAGGTAGTGCAGGATCTTGGAGGAGAGACAGGAGTAGTAGCGCTCACCAGTAGCCCTCCGCTTACTGACGAGCTCTGGCCTTTTACTGGACATGAAGTGACAAAATGACCAGCGGAACCGCAATAGAGACAGAGGCGGTTGGTGATTCTCCGTTCCCTCTCCTTAGTCGAGATGCGGATACCTCCCAGCTGCATGGGCTCAGCACCCGAGCCGGCAGAGGAAGATGGTAGTGATGCGGAGAGGGAGGCGACGGAGAGCGCGAGCTCCTTTCCACGAGCTCGGTGACGAAGATCAACCCGTCGCTCAATGCGAATAGCGAGTTCAATCAAGGAATCCACGCTGGAAGGAACCTCCCGGGAGAGAATCTCATCCTTTACCTCTGCGCGGAAACCCTCCAGAAGACGAGCGAGCAAGGCCGGCTCGTTCCAGCCACTGGAGACAGCAAGAGTGCGAAACTCAATAGAGTAGTCTGTTATGGATCGATTGCCTTGACATAGGGAAGACAGGGCCCTGGAAGCCTCCTCCCCAAAAACAGATCGATCAAAAACCCGTATCATCTCCTCCTTAAAGTCTTGATACTGGTTAGTACACTCAGCCCTTGCCTCCCAGATTGCCGTGCCCCACTCACGAGCCCGTCCAATAAGGAGAGATATGACGTAGGCGACACGAGCAGTGCTCCTGGAGTAAGTGTTGGGCTGGAGAGAAAACACAATATCACACTGGGTGAGGAACGAGCGGCATTCAGTGGGCTCCCCAGAGTAACACGGCGGGTTATTGATTCTGGGCTCCGGAGATTCGAAAGCCCTGGAAGTGGCCGGTGGATCGAGGCGGAGATGGTGAACCTGTTCTGTGAGGTTGGAGACTTGGGTGGCCAGGGTCTCAACGGCATGTCGAGCAGCAGACACTTCCTGCTCGTGTCTGCCTAGCATCGCTCCCTGGATCCCGACGGCTGAGTGGAGAGGATCCGAAGTCACTGGGTCCATTCTTGGTCGGATTCTTCTGTTATGGTGAGTGAATGAGGACCCAAAAGCGAACTAACTTAAACAGAGCTTCTTTAATAACCAAACATAGGTAGGCTCAGATAGACCGGCAGATTCCGACAGGACAGGACAAGGTTACAGCAAACATGACGATAGTCTGGCTCAGGCATGAAACACAACAAACAAGAATCCGACAAGGACAGGAACAGAAACAGAGAGAGATATAGGGACCTAATCAGAGGGAAAAAGGGAACAGGTGGGAAACGGGGTGAATGGGTAGTTAGAGGAGACAAGGAACAGCTGGGGGAAAGCGGGGGAGAAAAGGTAACCTAACAACGACCAGCAGAGGGAGACAGGGTGAAGGGAAAGGACAGAGACAAGACACAACATGACAGTACATGACAATTACAGTGAAAAAATACCATGCTATTGTTTGAGGAGAGTGCACAACAACAAATAACTTAGCACGGAAACTGGTTTCGTACATTCACCTCTGAAGGTAAATAATGTACTTACATTCAATAATCTTGCTCTGATTTGTCATTCTAAGGGTCCCAGAGATAAAATGTAGCATAGTTTTGTTTGATACAATCCATTTTTATTTTCAAATATAGGAACTGGGTTCTACAGTTTGAACCCCTGCTGTCTCTGGCTCCTTACCCACACCGCCTGGCCAACTAGATGTGTGAAAGTTAGTGTATAATCTAATGATCCATCATGTTTGACAATCCTGGGAGTGTGTAAAATAACATTTTGTATTACCATATAATGTTTGTATGTTCTCTATAGTTATGTACATGAAAATTGAAAATGGTATCAATTGACCAATTTGGCACATTTGGGCAGACTTGATACAAAATATTGTCCAGTATTGCAATGCCTCACTGGATCAATCTGAAACTTTGCACACACACTGGTGCCATCTAGTGGCCAAATATGAATTATGCCTAAACTGAGAAATTATATTATGGCATTTTGCATTTCAAAGATAAGGAAAAAAAATCTATAATAGAAAACACCTTTTTTTGTATTATCTTTTACCAGATCTAATGTGTTCTATTCTCCTACATTAACTTCAAATTCCACACATGTCAAAGTGTTTCCTTTCAAATGGTATCAAGAATATGCATATCCATGCTTCAGGTCCTGAGTTACAGGCAGTTAGATTTGGGTATGTCATTTTAGGGAAAAAAATAAGATTCTACATACAGTGCATTCGGAAAGTATTCAGACCCCTTGACTTTTTCCACATTTTGTTAAGTTACAGCCATATTCTAAAATTGATTAAATTGTTTTTTTCCCTCAACAATCTAGACACAATAACACATAATGACAATGAAAAAAACTGGTTTTTATACATTTTTGCTAATTTATTAAAAAGATAAAACTGAAATATCACATTGACATAAATATTCAGACCCTTTACGCAGTACTTTTTTGAAGCACCTTTGACAGCGATTATGACTCTAGAAGCAAAAAGCTTGGCACACTTGTATTTGGGGAGTTTCTCCCATTCTTCTCTGCAGATCCTCGCAAGATGTGTCAGGTTTGATGGAGAGCAACAGCTATTTTCATGTCTCTCCAGAGATGTTCAATAGGGTTCAAGACCAGGCTCTGGCTGGGCCACTCGAGAACATTCAGAGACTTGTCCAGAAGCCACTTCTGCGTTGTCTTGGCTGTGTGCTTAGGGTCGTTGTCCAATTGGAAGGTGAACCTTTGCCCCAGTCTGAGGTCCAGAGAACTCTGGAGCAGGATTTCATCAAGGATCTCTCTGTGCTTTGCTCCGCTCATCTTTGCCTTGATCGTGACTAGTCTCCCAGTTCCTGCAGCTGAAAAACATCCATGCAGCATGATGCTGTCACCACCATGCTTCACCATAGGGATGGTGCCAGGTTTCCTCCAGTCATGACGCTGGTATTCAAGCCAAAGAGTTCTTTCTTGGATTCATCAGACCAGAGTATCTTGTTTCTCGTGGTCTGATAGTCTTTAGGTGCCTTTTGGAAAACTCCAAGTGGGCTGTTATGTGCCTTTTGCTGAGGAGTGGATTCCCTCTGGTAACTCTACCATAAAGGCATGATTGGTGAAGTGCTGCAGAGATGGTTGTCTTTCTGGAAGGTTCTCCCATCTCCACAAAGGAACTCTAGAGCTCTGTCAGAGCAACCATTGGGTTCTTGGTCACCTCCCTGACCAAGACCCTTGTCCCCTGATTGCTCAGTTTGGACGGGCAACCAGCTCTAGAAATAATCTTGGTGATTCCAAACTTCATCCATTTAAGAATGATGGAGGCCACTGTGTTTTTGGGGACCTTCAACGCTGCAAATAAATGTTGTTACCCTTCTCAGATCTGTGCCTCGACACAATGTTCTTTACAATTCAGCCATCAGATTTGCCACCAATGCTCTTTATAGGTCACATCACTGCACTGCACATACTCCTCTGTAAACTGGTCATCTCTGTATACCCGTCGCAATACCAGCTGGTTGATCCTTATTTATAAAACCATCTTAGGACTCACTCCCCCCTATCTGAGATATCTACTGCAGCCCTCATCCCCTACATACATTCTGTTAAAGGCCCCCAAATCACACACATCCCTGGATCGCTCGTCTTTTCAGTTCGCTGCAGCTAGTGACTGGAACGAGCTGCAACAAACACTATCTCAATCTCTTACTGACAGTTGTGGCTGCTTTGTGTGATGTATTCTTCTCTTGAACTTCTTGCCCTTTGTGCTGTTGTCTTTGCCCAATAATGTTTGTACCATGTTGTGTTAATGCCATGTTGCTACCATTTTTTTTATTTTTTTTTATTTAACTAGGCAAGTCAGTTTAAGTACAAATTCTTATTTTCAATGACGGCCTGGGAACAGTGGGTTCAGGGGCAGAACGACAGATTGTCAGCTCGGGGGTTTGAACTTGCAACCTTCCGGTTACTAGTCCAATGCTCTAGCCACTAGGCTACCCTGCCGTACCATGCTGTGTTGTCATGTGTTTCTGCCATGCTGTGTTGTTGTATTAGATCTCTCTTTATGTGGTGTTGTGTTGTCTCTCTTCTCGTGATGTGTGTTATATCCTTTTTTAAATGTATTTTCTATTTTTTATCCCAGCCTCCGTCCACGCAGGAGGCCTTTTTCCTTTTGGTAAGCCGTCATTGTAAATAAGAATTGGTTCTTAACTGACTTGCTGAGTTAAATAAATGTTAAATAAAAAATATATATATTAAAATCCTGTCTCTGAGCTCTACAGACAATTCCTTCAACCTCATGGCTTGGTTTTTGCTTTGACATGCACTGTCAACTGTGGACCTTATATAGACAGTTGTGGCCTTTCCAAATCATGTCCAATCAATTCAATTTACCACAGGTGGACTCCATCATGTTGTAGAAACATACCAAGGATGATCAAAGGGAACAGGATGCACCTGAGCTAAATTTCGAGCCTCACAGCAAAGGGTATGAATACTCATGCATTTTTGCAACAATTCTAAAAATTTGTTTTCGCTTTGTCATTATGGGGTACTGTGTGTAGCTTGCTGAGGATTTTTTTTTTTTTATCCATTTTAGAATAAGGCTGTAACGGAATTTTTTGGGGAAAAAGTTAAGGGGTCTGATTACTTTCTGAAAGCACTCTATGTAACTGGGGCAAAGCCACTCTGTCTAATCCAAAAGGCAGGTTGACAGGTATAAAAGCTAATGTTGAATATTATTCCTCTCTCTAAAGACTTTGTGATCTCGCTCTCCGTAGCCGATATGAGCAAGACCTTGAAACAGGTCAACATTCACAAAGCCATGGGGCCAGACGGATTACCAGGACATGTACTCAAAGCATGTGCGGACCAATTGGCAAGCGTCTCTACTGACATTTTCAACTTCTCCCTGACCGAGTTTGTAATACCTACATGTTTCAAATAGACCACCATATTCCCTGTGCCCAAGAAAGTGAAGGTAACCTGCCTAAATGATTACCACCCCGTAGCACTCACATTGGTAGTCAAGAAGTCCTTTGAAAGGCTGGTCATGGCTCACATCAACACCATCATGGTCTACCACCAGGTCTATGGAGAAAACCATGCCAGAGGTCTATGGAGAAAACCATGCCAGAGGTCTATGGAGAAAACCATGCCAGAAGTCTATGGAGAAAACCATGCCAGAGGTCTATGGAGAAAAACATGCCAGAAGTCTATGGAGAAAACCATGCCAGAGGTCTATGAAGAAAAACATGCCAGAAGTCTATGGAGAAAACCATGCCAGAGGTCTATGAAGAAAAACATGCCAGAGGTCTATGAAGAAAAACATGCCAGAGGTCTATGAAGAAAAACATGCCAGAGGTCTATGAAGAAAAACATGCCAGAGGTCTATGAAGAAAAACATGCCAGAGGTCTATGAAGAAAAACATGCCAGATGTCTATGAAGAAAAACATGCCAGAGGTCTATGGAGAAAAACATGCCAGAAGTCTATGGAGAAAAACATGCCAGAGGTCTATGAAGAAACACATGCCAGAGGTCTATGAAGAAAAATATGCCAGAGGTCTATGAAGAAAACCATGCCAGAGGTCTATGAAGAAAACCATGCCAGAAGTCTATGAAGAAAAACATGCCAGAAGTCTATGAAGAAAAACATGCCAGAGGTCTATGAAGAAAAATATGCCAGAGGTCTATGAAGAAAACCATGCCAGAAGTCTATGAAGAAAACCATGCCAGAAGTCTATGAAGAAAAACATGCCAGAGGTCTATGAAGAAACAACATGCCAGAGGTCTATGAAGAAAACCATGCCAGAAGTCTATGAAGAAAACCATGCCAGAAGTCTATGAAGAAAAACATGCCAGAGGTCTATGAAGAAACAACATGCCAGAAGTTATGAAGAAACAACAATAACATACAAAGTTCCACTATAATAAGATGTATTAGGGTCTAGGGTCAAGCCTGACACAGGGACAATAACATAGGGCAAAGAATGCCACCTCTGATCATTTCTAGCTGTGCTGAAGATTAGACGCACGTAATTTGTATGGACAATAAGCTGCCACTGCCATGGATCGATGACATCAACAGCATGTAGCACATCACTGAATAGACGTTCCTGTCACACAACAGACAACTCACTCATCTGCCCATTGACAGACAGAGCTACTGTCTGTCTATAACGGCTGTCAAACATTGGAACTAAGGTCACGGCTGTGGCAATGAGAAACCCAATAGCCTGTCCACACTTGACCTGTTGATTTTCCTATTCATTTCATACTGGGGATGTACAGCTTCACTACCGTTGGTCTCATTTCAATCTTTCATAGGAACACAAATAAACATCAAACACATACATACAGGGAAGATATTTGGGTAAATGTAATTTAAATACATGGCCATCATATAACACTGCCACCTCCACTGTGCCTTTTTTTAACTGCCCTGTTCTTTGCTCTAGAAAGGAGTGACAGATCACTGTAATGCTTTTGGGGCACGTAAATGTGGTTGTGCCTCAGTGAGAGTGGGTCCCTACAAGAAGAGCACGGGTGGGTGGGAGATACTGGCTGGAAGAGGGAAGATTTTAATGTGACCCTTCCAATACTCTCCTCTCTGTACCAGCAGATCCTCCCAGGTCCTGCCTGGGCTCTAAGGCTGGGAGCTGATAGGCAGCTGACCAGAATATATCTATCTCTAGCTCCACCAGATGAAAGTACTCATCTATTGTAGACTGAGGCAGTGGCACTGCTAAATGTGAAGCACAGGAAGGTGGAAAAACAAAACAGGGCTGGCTCGCCTCTGCCAGCCAACACAAATCCCCAACATGCACCACAGTTTTGGCTCTCTCTTCACTGTCTTTAACTCTCTCCCTCAGTTTGGCCTGATGTGTGGAGATGAGAAGTGCTCTGGTCACAGGATGGATGGAGGGATGCCAGCTGGTGAAGCCAAAGGGAGTGAGAGATCACCTTCTCCCTAAGATCTTTGGGTTCACTCAAATGTATGCCAAAAGGGTTGGTCCAAATCTGATGTGATATAAAAGAACTGTGAAAAACAACAAAGGCATGTTAATAAATTAACAGAGGCATGTTAACAAACAACAGAGTCATGTTAATTAACAAACAACAGAGTCATGTTAACAAACAACAGTGTCGTGTTAATTAACAAACAACAGAGTCGTGTTAATTAACAAACAACAGAGTCATGTTAACAAACAACAGAGTCGTGTTAATTAACAAACAACAGAGTCATGTTAACAAACAACAGAGTCATGTTAACAAACAACAGAGTCGTGTTAATTAACAAACAACAGAGTCGTGTTAACAAACAACAGAGTCGTGTTAATTAACAAACAACAGAGTCATGTTAACAAACAACAGAGTCATGTTAACAAACAACAGAGTTGTGTTAATTAACAAACAACAGTGTCGTGTTAACAAACAACAGAGTCGTGTTAATTAACAAACAACAGAGTCATGTTAACAAACAACAGTCGTGTTAACAAACAACAGAGTCGTGTTAATTAACAAACAACAGAGTCATGTTAACAAACAACAGAGTCATGTTAACAAACAACAGTCGTGTTAACAAACAACAGTGTCGTGTTAATTAACAAACAACAGAGTCATGTTAACAAACAACAGAGTCGTGTTAACAAACAACAGTCATGTTAACAAACAACAGAGTCGTGTTAATTAACAAACAACAGAGTCGTGTTAACAAACAACAGTGTCGTGTTAATTAACAAACAACAGAGTCATGTTAACAAACAACAGTCACGTTAACAAACAACAATCATGATAACAAACAGAGTCATGTTAACAAACAACAGTCATGTTAACAAACAACAGTCATGTTAACAAACAACAGTCATGTTAACAAACAACAGTCATGATAACAAACAACAGAGTCATGTTAACAAACAACAGTCATGATAACAAACAACAGAGTCGTGTTAACAAACAACAGTCATGATAACAAACAACAGAGTCGTGTTAACAAACAACAGTCATGATAACAAACAACAGAGTCATGTTAACAAACAACAGTCATGTTAACAAACAACAGTCATGATAACAAACAACAGAGTCATGTTAACAAACAACAGTCATGTTAACAAACAACAGTCATGATAACAAACAACAGAGTCGTGTTAATTAACAAACAACAGTGTCATGTTAACAAACAACAGTGTCGTGTTAACAAACAACAGAGTCGTGTTAATTAACAAACAACAGAGTCATGTTAACAAACAACAGTGTCGTGTTAATTAACAAACAACAGAGTCATGTTAACAAACAACAGAGTCATGTTAACAAACAACAGAGTCGTGTTAATTAACAAACAACAGAGTCATGTTAACAAACAACAGAGTTGTGTTAATTAACAAACAACAGAGTCATGTTAACAAACAACAGAGTCATGATAACAAACAACAGAGTCATGTTAACAAACAACAGAGTCATGTTAACAAACAACAGAGTCATGTTAACAAACAACAGAGTCATGTTAACAAACAACAGAGTCGTGTTAATTAACAAACAACAGAGTCATGTTAACAAACAACAGAGTCGTGTTAATTAACAAACAACAGAGTCATGTTAACAAACAACAGAGTCATGTTAACAAACAACAGAGTCATGTTAACAAACAACAGAGTCATGATAACAAACAACAGAGTCATGTTAACAAACAACAGAGTCATGTTAACAAACAACAGTGTCGCGTTAATTAACAAACAACAGAGTCGTGTTAATTAACAAACAACAGTCATGATAACAAACAACAGAGTCGTGTTAATTAACAAACAACAGAGTCGTGTTAACAAACAACAGTGTCGTGTTAATTAACAAACAACAGAGTCATGTTAACAAACAACAGAGTCATGATAACAAACAACAGTCATGTTAACAAACAACAGTCATGTTAACAAACAACAGAGTCGTGTTAACAAACAACAGAGTCATGTTAACAAACAACAGAGTCATGTTAACAAACAACAGTCATGTTAACAAACAACAGAGTCGTGTTAACAAACAACAGTCATGTTAACAAACAACAGAGTCGTGTTAATTAACAAACAACAGAGTCGTGTTAACAAACAACAGAGTCATGTTAACAAACAACAGAGTCATGTTAACAAACAACAGTCATGTTAACAAACAACAGAGTCATGTTAACAAACAACAGAGTCATGTTAACAAACAACAGAGTCATGTTAACAAACAACAGCGTCATGTTAACAAACAACAGAGTCATGTTAGCAAACAACAGAGTCATGTTAACAAACAACAGAGTCGTGTTAATTAACAAACAACAGAGTTATGTTAACAAACAACAGAGTCGTGTTAATTAACAAACAACAGAGTCATGTTAACAAACAACAGAGTCGTGTTAATTAACAAACAACAGAGTCATGTTAACAAACAACAGAGTCATGATAACAAACAACAGAGTCGTGTTAAATAACAAACAACAGAGTCATGTTAACAAACAACAGAGTCGTGTTAACAAACAACAGAGTCGTGTTAACAAACAACAGAGGCATGTTAACAAACAACAGAGTCATGATAACAAACAACAGAGTCATGTTAACAAACAACAGAGTCATGTTAACAAACAACAGTGTCGTGTTAATTAACAAACAACAGAGTCGTGTTAATTAACAAACAACAGTCATGATAACAAACAACAGAGTCGTGTTAATTAACAAACAACAGAGTCGTGTTAACAAACAACAGTGTCGTGTTAATTAACAAACAACAGAGTCATGTTAACAAACAACAGAGTCATGATAACAAACAACAGTCATGTTAACAAACAACAGTCATGTTAACAAACAACAGAGTTGTGTTAACAAACAACAGAGTCATGTTAACAAACAACAGAGTCATGTTAACAAACAACAGTCATGTTAACAAACAACAGAGTCGTGTTAACAAACAACAGTCATGTTAACAAACAACAGAGTCATGTTAACAAACAACAGAGTCATGTTAACAAACAACAGTCATGTTAACAAACAACAGAGTCATGTTAACAAACAACAGAGTCATGTTAACAAACAACAGAGTCATGTTAACAAACAACAGCGTCATGTTAACAAACAACAGAGTCATGTTAGCAAACAACAGAGTCATGTTAACAAACAACAGAGTCGTGTTAATTAACAAACAACAGAGTCATGTTAACAAACAACAGAGTCGTGTTAATTAACAAACAACAGAGTCGTGTTAATTAACAAACAACAGAGTCATGATAACAAACAACAGAGTCGTGTTAATTAACAAACAACAGAGTCATGTTAACAAACAACAGAGTCGTGTTAACAAACAACAGAGTCATGTTAACAAACAACAGAGTCGTGTTAACAAACAACAGAGTCGTGTTAACAAACAACAGAGGCATGTTAACAAACAACAGAGGCACGTTAACAATCAACAGTGACTCTTTCCCCAATGTAATTGCTTTTTACAGGGGTAAGTCAGGGGTATTTAGTTATAAAATAAAAGTTGATTGACTGACTGAAGTGAGCAGTTACTTACCTTCAGGTTGGACAGCTCTCCTGTCATCTCTCACAGTGTGTGTGTGTGTGTGTGTGTGTGTGTGTGTGTGTGTGTGTGTGTGTGTGTGTGTGTGTGTGTGTGTGTGTGTGTGTGTGTGTGTGTGTGTGTGTGTGTCCACTATGGTGGAATGTTCCTTCTAAAGAGCCTGTTATCACATATAACAAGAACAGTTGGCACCAGTTCAGCATTTGACCGAATCATCAAAACAAACTGTTTTAAATATGTTTTTATTTTATTGTAATATGGGACTCAAATTCTTGATTAACATATTCACCAATAACCTAGATATGAAACACACACATATAAATACATACAATAAAAAATATAAATATCATCTCCCGAGTGGCGCAGCGGTCTAAGGCACTGCATCTCACATGCTGACCAGACCGCACGTATGCGAGCGTCGCAAAATAAATCCATGTTATTCAGTTATTGCACCCACACTGATCGCTCGCGCGCCAACGATCTTCTGCAACGCCAAGTGCTAAAATAGAACTCATTCCTATTTCAGATGCAGATCGCGCTGCAAGTCCGGCCTCTCCCATCTCCTCATTGGTTTATAGAAGCAGGTACCCATGTGCCATCTCCTCATTGGTTATACCCATGTGGGTGATTGAAAGACTAACTGTTTTGCCGGTAGTCGTGGTAATACAATGAACGTTTAGATGCGATCACCATATAAGTTAAACGATGAAAAAGCCTGGAAGGAGGAGAGATGACTAGAAATTATTCGGTTGGCCGTTTTATGTGTGGATTAATTGTCAGAGTAGAGGTCTTTGTGCATTTCAGGTAAAATAACAACTCAATGTTTATATCCCAGGACAAATTAGCTAGCAACAGCAAGCTAGCTAAATAGGACAAATTAACGTTAGCTAGCAAGTGTAAGCTAACTAACTAAATTGCCTTACATGTTTAATGCTTTTCGACCTGTCCCCAAATGAATGTCATTGGTTCAGAGTTTGTTTTGATATTTTAACCTGCGTGTCGTGATCGGGTTTGGTGTGGGGAGGGGGAAAATACATTTATGCACGATAGCACACGATGGCGCAAGCACGCAGCCGGTTTGGGTTCCGTGTCAGTGCAAGAGGCTTCACTACAGTCCCTTTATCACATCCCGCTCTGATTGGGAGTCCCATAGGGCGGTGCACAATTGGCCCAGTGTCGTCCGGGTTTGGCGGGTTAGGCCGTCATTTTAAATAAGAATTTGTTCTTAACTAACTTGCCTAGTTAACTAAAGTTTTTTTTTTTTTTTTTTATAAATAATTAATCACTATTGATATTATCATTTAATTCAACGACAAAAGCTACTGAAATTAGAGTCTGAGGTAGGCTACTGAGGACAAAAATAGCAGAGTAACTTTGGAAGTCAAACACAAAAGCTTTCTCAGGAGTTGGAGGACAGGGCTTATAACAACATTCACAACGTAGAGAACAAACCTTGCAGCTTATGACATCGCGATATTATTTGTTTTCCTGTTGGGGGAAGAGTTCATAAACCTAGAAAACAAACAGAGTACAGACTGGTGACAGAGCGGGGTGAAAGCTGCACTGGGAAGCAGGACACGTCCGCTTTAGGAAGGAAACATATTTCTGGAGAAAACAAACAGCATGTAACCCCACTGTGAACCAAAGACCCCGCAGACACCCTTGTCTGACTACCTTCCAATAACTTCCCATTACCTCTGCGCGACCTTTAACCCAGATGTGATCCTGCGCCTAAAGCTATGGAGTCTATGGGTAAGGATGGAAATGTCCCAAGGGCACTGACAAAAACAACAACAGTCTGTGACATCAACATGATTACAAATAATTGGTTGAAATGTTAAGTGTGAAAAGTTTTACATATTTTGATTGTCCATAATAGCCATATTCTCTAGTAGACTAGCCTTATTAAATTGAACATCGAAAGAGACACAAATAACATGAATAAAGTGAGTATAGGTCTATAAATTCTGATTATATATAAATGTTTCCTATTAGTCGTACAGGGACACCATACACCTGTTCTCATTAGTAAGTAGGCCTTGCCTTTAAGTCCAACACGTAAATCAGCCGCTAATTAAGGCAAGGATGAAACTGTCTGAAGTTATCAGTCTCAGTCTGACATTAGCATTGTTGGCTAGTGAAACAGGCCGACGGATACAGCTACCATTCATAAATGTTTGATATCGTGATAATACATCCCTCCAGGCACAGACATTGACACAAACTTCTCCGAGACGCTCTGACATCTGCTCGAGTGTTATCTATTCATTTCATAAACATTACTCATGAAATATGAATGGACTTTAAAATTATTTTAGGAGAAACAGACCCAGGCTATACAAAAGTATTGTAAGGAAACACATAGAGGCATGGTGCAATACAGTCACGAGCCCCGGATAAGGTTCAGTTTCAGAAATGTATAAGTCACATGCATATACGAAAACATTTTCGATGTTGATCTAGCAAGATGCCATCCAGTGATAGAAATGGAGACCAAATATTATGTTCTGGGAAGAAACAACTGTAGGCTACATGCCATTATGTAAATGCAATGGGTCTATAAGAATCGAAACGTTAAGTTCAACTTAATTTTTCAGGGGTCACTTCAACGCAACTAATTTAACCTTAACTATTTTCATGGCAATGGGTGGATGAAATGTATATTATTTGAAGTGGACGCCTCTGACACAAATTTAAAATAAATCAAATTCATACAGCCATAAAAAATAATGCGACATTTAAGTTGAACAAGATTTGATGTAAATGATAAAATCTTGGTAATCACTTTACTTCGATATTCGTAGATGTGTCCAAACAAAGGACTACAAGTTTAAGCATTGGAAGCTGCTGGTTTATCAAATACTATCATAGCGCTGTTAAAGGCCTCTCACTCACTGTATCACAATTTATTTTGCTAAGCAAATGTACTGTTGTTCTTCGACACCAAAAGCAATGAAGATTATAATTTTACTTCCAATCAAAACTATAATATATTTTACTTTTTCTCACTAGTTTTTAACGCCTTTATGCGCATCTGAAGTTTTAGTGCCCCCCTCGTGTTGTGAAAAAGTAGCATACAACAATAGCCTACAAAACTTTTAACGTACCTACCACAAATAACACACGTTTGAGAGGCGTCTCTTTTGTTAGTGTTTCCTGACGGAAATCCTCCGTTTTTAAAAAGCAATAGAAAAGGCAGAAAATAGAATACGGATGAAATGGGGTTGGTCAAACACAACTCAATGATTGTTGAATTCTGACCGTTGCAAATCAATCAATTTAAAAATCACAAGAGATTTTGTAAAAAATAATGACGAAAATGTTTTTGTTAATATTAAGATCATTTTTGGATACTACATGTTAATAATGTATAATTGGATTAAACAAACAAATTCACAAAATCTATGGAAGTTAAATACATTAGTATTATTATTATGAGCAGTATTTTGTTTATTATATTTTGAAAATAACCAAAATACAATCACAAATAATGTAGCCTATTAATAAACGTTGTTATTATTATTGTTACTATTATTATTGCTTTTTAAAATTATTATCGTTATAATGATTATGTGTGACTTGCTTCAGCAGTCACATTTTCAATTGTTCACTTATTTCTGTTTTTATGGTTATTATTATTTGGAACAATACTTTTCTTACACCGTTTAAGCTTGAAATGCTATTCCAACTTCCAAACGTGCTCACCGGTCTGGAATAGTGCGCTTTTACAGCTTTTTGATAACAATTATACGTTAGAAAGTGTATAGGGCATATATGGAACAAGGGGTCACGGGGAAGGAAAGCTTCACCAGGCATCATGGTATTGTTGTTCAGTTTATTTATAAACACTTGATCCCTAAATAATATATATATATATGTGAATTTTAACCTGTTATATGAATTTTAAGCCAACGAGTCAAGCAACTGAAACATATTCATAAAACAAAAGCCATAGAAATAATCTGGAAAATAATTAATATTTTGTTAAAATCGATAGCCCATTGCCTAATCAAATAATTATAGATAGACTTGCCTAGTCATGAATGAATTTTGAATTACTTAGGCTAGTTACTGATTTATTAAAATGATGTAGCATTTTTCTGTCTTTAAAATTGCAGACACAATAAGTAGGCCTAGTTGAAAGTTGGCTGTGGCGCTAAAAAGGTGTTGAAGAGGGTACGCAAGTCTATTTCAATTGGCGCCCTACCATTACATGAGGATGGCGCATTTCAAAATGTCAAATTCCACCATTTCCATAATCGACATAGCTGCATCTAGCAAGTCATTACAGTAGCTGACCAGCGTTTGTTAACTTTGTTAGCAGCACGTTTTGATAGGTGAAAATGTAGAAATGTCTCATACAACAGTATTTGGCCTATATCGTTATCAACATAGTGTATACCCCTTATAAATATAATTGTTCCTGTGCAGGGCATGCTTTTAGCAGGCTAACACTCGTTAAGACAGACTGGCAGCATAGCTAGCCATCGCTAGCATTCACAGGTTGAAGTAACTTTTGAGTGTAATGGAGTTGACTGGTGAATAAGACATGACATATATTCATCGCAACATTTGGACAGGAGCTATAATCCAGTTATAACACAACAAAGTGTTTCAACGATGTGGATCATTACTGCTAGAATTTAATTCAGTGGGACAGACTGGCATGTACCCCAGCCTTGCACTTTGTGATAAAAGCACAGTGGTAGATTTATGTACACTGAAAATATTTACCAACACCACCCAATCTTTGGACCCTGAGGGCAGTGGCTGCCATCTTACAAAATGTCCACTGTCTGTAATACAATGTTACAATTCTGAAGGCCTTGACAGACTTACATGGCAAGTCCCAACTGTCCCCCAGTGTTTGTTATGAAGTCGACATGTTAATAAAGCAATACAGACTGAATTTAAGTGACTTTAGTTCTATTTCAGAGTATTACAGTATTGTAAAGACTAGGACAGGCAATGTAACATACATAACGTTTTTGGGGATTTTTTTTGTTGTAAACATGAATTTACATCGGATCAACTTGACATATTCTCTGTAAAGCTAACTTTAATCAAAGTTGAGGAGAACACTGCCATTGTAATAAAGGGATTTACAAGTGCCTAGAGAGAGAGATTGGTGGGTGGTGTATTAAAGAAAATACATAGCTATTGGATAGAGTTGATGTAAAAAGTTTATTGATAGATTGCTTGAATATAACCCACAGAGCAAGTTCTGTGTGTAGCCTAGTCATTTTCTGCAGGGGTTCCATTCCAACATACAATCCCTTCCGAGAACCCTGCCATGCCCATGTAATAGAATCCCTAGTGATTATATAGGATCTCTGTGGCGACCATGCCTACAAAGGAAATAATGAGAGTGGGGATGGAAATGAATGTGTTCTAAAATAGCGGTCTGATTATCACCTATTGATCCATACTTGTTCCGCTAGCCAGCAGTGTTCTATTGTTTTCTGTCAGGTAGGGGGGCTGGTGGATAAATTAATTGGTTGTAATATGTAATTCTATGGGTGGCACGGACACAGTATAAATACCTTTTTCTTTCTTTCTCTCTTTCCCTCTCTCTCAGATATGGGCAATAATTGGTTTATCTCTTTTAAGCATTTTGATATACCATCATGTAGGCTACATAATGATTGTGGACCGGATGGATGTGGATGCATCATATCTCAGTGACAGAAATGTGCATTCACCACATGTTAGGAATGTTGTTAACCTCACCACATGTTGGGAATGTTGTTGACCTCACCACATGTTGGGAATGTTGTTGACCTCACCACATGTTGGGAATGTTGTTGACCTCACCACATGTTGGGAATGTTGTTGACCTCACCACATGTTGGGAATGTTGTTGACCTCACCATATGTTTGGAATGTTGTTGATCTCACCATATGTTGGGAATGTTGTTGACCTCACCACATGTTGGGAATGTTGTTGATCTCACCACATGTTAGGAATGTTGCTAGCCTCACCACATGTTGGGAATGTTGTTGACCTCACCACATGTTGGGAATGTTTTTGACCTCACCATATGTAGTCCTATTTGGACAGTGAAATTAACATTTTAATACTCCATCTTTTTGGATTTGAGATCAAATTATGACTAGAATCCGTCATTATTCAAGAAAAGTTACGTGACCGCTTCACCTGTTCAAAGTATCTTTATAGTATTCAAAGAATTTTGTCATTTTAATGAGTCTCGTGAAATATATGCACCAGAAACAGGGCACACTAGTCAGAGAAATGTCAGCAAGCTATGCTAGCTAACTGCAACAAAATACACTACATGACCAAAAGTATGTGGACACCTGCTCGTCAAACATCTAATTCCAAAATGTTGGGCATTCATACAGAGGTGGCCCCGCTTTTCCTGCTATAACAGCCTCCACTCGTCTGGGAAGGCTTTCCACTAGATGTTGGAACATTGCTGCAAGGACTTGTTTCCATTTAGTCACAAGAGCATTAGTGAGGTCCAGCAATGATGTTGGGCGATTAGGCCTTGCTCTCAGTCGGTGTCACAATTCATCCCAAAGGTAATCGATGGAGTTGAGGTCAGGGCTCTGTGCAGGTCATTCAAGTTCTTCACCACCAATCTCGACAAACCATTTCTGTATGGACCTTGCTTTGTGGACGGGGGTATTGTCATGCTGAAAAAGGAAAGGTCCTTCCCCAAACTGTTGCCACAAAGATGTAAGTATAAAGAATCGTATAGAATGTATGCTGTATCATTAAGATGGAACTAAGGGGCCCAGTCCGAACCATGAAAAACAGATCCAGATCATTATTACTCCTCCACCAAATTTTACAGTTGGCACTATGCATTGGGGGAGATAGCGTTCTCCTGGCATCCGCCAAACCGAGATTCGACAATTGGACTACCAGGCGGTGAGCGCGATTCATCACTCCAGAGAACGTGTTTCCACTGCTCCACACCACTCCAGCCGATGGTTGGCATTGCTCATGGTGATCTTGGGCTTTTGTGTGGCTGTTCGGCCATGGAAACCCATTTATTGAAGCTCCCGACGAACAGTTCTTGTGCTGACATTGCTTCCAGAGGCAGTTTGGAACTCGGTAGTGAGTGTTGCAACCGAGGACAGACGATTTCTATGCACTACGTGCTTCGGCACTCGGCTGTCCCGTTCTGTGAGCTTGTGTTGCATATGACTTCGTATCTGAGCTGTTGTTGTTCCTAGATGTATCCACTTCACAATAACAGTACTTGCAGTGTTGACCGGGGCAGCTTTAGCAGGGCAGAAATATTATGAACTGACTTGTTGGAAAGGAGGCATCCCATGATGGTACCACACTGAAAGTCAATGAGCTCTTCGGTAAGGCCATTCTACTGACAATGTTTGTTCATGGAGATTGCATGGGAGTGTGCTCAATTTTGTACACCTGTTAGCAACGGGTGTAGCTGAAATAGCTGAATCCACTGATTTGAAGGGGTGTCCACATACTTTTGTATATATAGTGAACCTCTAAATCCTTCTTCACACTGCAGCTAACTAGCTGCTTGGCTAAACATAAAACTTTAGCTCACTGTTCTCTAATTGGCTAAATTGATCTATCTTGTCACAAGTTTTTAGCAGTCTTGTCTCATCTTGGTTGTTAGATGTGAACCAGGATTGATATTTGGATTGATATTTGATCATCCTAAAGTATCACAAATTGATTGTGTAGCTCAACAAAGTCACTTCTAGATGATTAGGACATGATGCTTGAAAAATGCTAATATAGGTACCATGAATTCAACGGATGCTGATGGAAATCCGCATGGCCGCTAAGACCCTCACATACGTCCGAGATGCACCATTGAGAGCATTCTGTTGGGCTGCATCCCCGCCTGGTATGGCAACTACACCACCCGCAACAACATGGCTCTCCAGAGGGCGGTGTGGTCAGCCCAGAGGCACAGTGCCTGCCATCCAGGACATCTACAGCACCCGGTGTCACAGGAAGGCCAAGAAGATCATCAAGGACTTCAGCCACCTGAGCCACGGCCTGTTCAACCTGCTACCATCTAGCAGACAGAGGCAGTACAGGTGCATCAAAGCTGGGACAGAGAGACTGACAAACAGCTTCCATCTCAAGCCATCCCTTTTACTTTTTGGATTATGTGTGTAGAGTTATTATATTGCTAGATATTACCTCACTGTTGGAGCTAGAAACATAAGCATTTTGCTGTACCTGAGATAACATCTGCCAATCTGTGTATGCAACCAAAAAAAACATTGATTTGATGACTTGCATTTGTATTTGTGCCACAAATGCTAAAACATTAGCATTTGGAAACAGTGCTAGGAAAACTAAACCAAAGCATATTGCTGTCCATAGACTGCTTACAGCGTAAGGAAAACAATATATACTTTTGTAATTTGTGTGAACTATCCCTGTATTGTAGTGAACCCGGGTTGCTGACGTTAAAGGCAAACACCCTAAGCATCGCACCAATAGGTTTAACCCACCTAGTGGGAATTGTAACGTGGCTAATATAGCGAAGACCCTTACACTGCCCCCATTGAACATTAAGGCACCTCCCTGTGCTTCAACCCACCACTGCCACCACACAAGTCTAGCGGTGACTTCCAATGGCCTCACGATTGCCATCCCACTTCTGGCACCAGTGCAGCAAAAGTCAGGCCAGGGAAGCAAACCAGTGTTGCTGGGGTTGACCCCCTGCACATCGCACCTATAGGGTTAACCCAATAATATGTTTAGTAACAAACTACTAGCAAAAGTGCTAATTATAGTAGAGAGCATTTCAACAAAATAGTGAGTGTGTGAGAATGGTCCATTGATGAAATCTCATTATTTCTACCCCGTGTCAATCTCCTGCACTCCCTGATGATCTAGGGCCATGCACATGGAGGCGACCCTCTCCCCTAGCAGCGACACAGGGCGGTACGCAGGGCTTGTACCTGTCACAGCAATGCAGCTCGTTGTCTTTCCTGGCGTGCTCCAGACATCCTCTATTGATCTCTCCGGCCAAACGGAGCCGCTGACCGAAATCCCATTTGACAGGTGCTACTCACCCATGAACAACGAGTTCTTTGGATGCTGCATCCCTCGTTATTATCCTGTAAGCTAATATGGAGATAACAATAGCTGTATACATTTCTAATTCTAGACCTTCAGTGATGGACCCATTCCCGCCAACTCAAAGGCAGCTGTTGACCACAGAAAGTGCTCGATATGGGCAAATGGCAACAGGAAAATAAGCTACGGACGAACGTAAACTTTTCAATTAGAATATTTTTGAAAAAGATTGGAGCAAAGTAAGATATTTACTATTCTATGATGTCAACCATGAGTTGAAAAATCATGTTGATCCCATTTCTACGCTGTAGATTATGTAATATCAATTTACAGCCATGATCAGACCATTTTTCACATTGAGTTGACAAGCAATCAGGCTTGGATGAGTGTCATTTTTAGGTCAGAGATTCAAGCCCATTTGCAGCTCTTTGCTACAATATGTGATACACTTGCCGGTGGGAAAATAAGGCTAACCAAGTTTACATAAAATCCCTGAGCTGACAAGGTAAAAATCTGTCGTTCTGCCCCTGAACAGGCACTGTTCCTAGGCCATCATTGAAAATAAGAATTTGTTCTTAACTGACTTGCCTGGTAAAATAAAAAGAGAAGCAAGTGATCAACCACTTGTAGGAGGTCTGGTGAGTTGCCCAAGTATGGAAAGATTGTCAATTAAATTTTAATTCAGTCGATCATTATCATATTTAACTGGAAACTCATAGAACACAATGCCAAGTGTTTTCTTATTGTTTTTCAACTCATATATTGAATTGACTTGATTAAGATGGAACTTAAAACAAACCTATCAATGAACCTATCCCAACAAGACCGAATTCCAGATTATCCTAATAGTCCATACATGTTTCTCAAATCTTAAGGTTAAGTCATTAACTCCGAATGGTTAAGGTAAGGGTTAAGGTTTGGTATATGCATCAAACAAAAATCTATTTAAAAAAAATGTTATCTAACTGGATTCAAACTTGCAACCTTTGGAATCAGAGGCAGCTACTTCCATCCACCATCCTGTCCATAACGCCCTAGCAAAACCGAAATATACTTGAAAGTAACAGCGCTCGCGCACTGTTGCGCTCGCTCCCTGTAGTGGCCGGTCTCCACATCATCTCCACACGTCCTCAGAGATGGATGGATGTCGAATACTGACTTGTATCAAGTGTGACCTGGCTGATGTATGCTAAACACACAACTACATAGGGCAAACAATGTTTTCCTATTTGAAAGTGGATAATGAGCATAAGATAAGAGATAACTATCACTACGTGCTGATTATTATATACAGTTGAAGTCGGAAGTTTACATACACCTTAGCCAAATACATTTAAAATAAGTTTTTCGCATTTCCTGACATTTAATCCGAGTAAAAAATCCCTGTTTTAGGTCAGTTAGGATCACCACATTATTTTAAGAATGTGAAATGTCAGAATAATAGTAGAGAGAATGATTTATTTCAGCTTTTATTTCTTTCATCACATTCCCAGTGGGTCAGAAGTTTACATACACTCAATTAGTATTTGTTAGCATTGCCTTTAAATTGTTTAACTTGGGTCAAACATTTTGGGTAGCCTTCCACAACAAATTGGGTGAATTGTGGCCCATTCCTCCTGACAGAGCTGTTGTAACTGAGTCAGATTCGTAGGCCTCCTTGCTCGCACACGCTTTTTCAGTTCTGCAAACAAATGTTCTATAGGATTGAGGTCAGGGCTTTGTGGTGGCCACTCCAATACCTTGACTTTGTTGTCCTTAAGCCATTTTGCCACAACTTTGGAACAATGCTTGGGGTCATTTTCCATTTGGAAGACCCATTTGCGACCAAGCTTTAACTTCCTGACTGATGTCTTGAGATGTTGCTTCAATATATCCACATAATTGTCCTACCTCATGATGCCATCTATTTTGTGAAGTGCACCAGTCCCTCCTGCAGCAAAGCACCCCCACAACATGATGCTGCCACCCCCGTGCTTCACGGTTGGGATGGTGTTCCTTGACTTGCAAGCTCCCCCTTTTTCCTCCAAACATATCAATGGTCATTATGGCCAAACAGTTCTATTTTTGTTTCCTCAGACCAGAGGACATTTCTCCAAAAAGTACAATCTTTGTCTCCATGTGCAGTTGCAAACCGTAGTCTCGCTTTTTCATGGTGGTTTTGGAGCAGTGGCTTCTTCCTTGCTGAGGGGCCTTTCAGGTTATGTCCATACAGGACTTGTTTTACTGTGGATATAGATACTTTTGTACCTGTTTCCTCCAGCATCTTCACACGGTTTGTTGCTGGTGTTCTGGGAGTGATTTGCACTTGTCGCACCAAAGTACTTTCATCTTTAGGAGACAGAACGTGTCTCCTTCCTGAGTGGTATGACGGCTGCACGGTCCCATGGTGTTTATACTTGCGTACTATTGTTTGTACAGATGAACGTGGTACCTTCAGGCATTTGGAAATTGCTCCCAAGGATGAACCAGACTTGTGGAGATCTACAATTATTTTTCTGAGGTCTTGGCTGATTTATTTTGATTTTCCCATGATTTCAAGCAAAGATGCACTGAGTTTGAAGGTAGGCCTTGAAATACATCCACAGGTACACCTCCAATTGACTCAAATGATGTCAATTGGCCTGTCAGAAGCTTCTAAAGCCATGACATTTTCTGGAATTTTCCAAGCTGGAAAATTTAAAGGCACAGTCAAGTTAGCTTATGTAAACTTCTGACCCACTGGAATTGTGATACAGTGAATTATAAGTGAAATAATCTGTCTGTAAACAATTGTTGGAAAAATTACTTTTGTCATGCACGAAGTAGATGTCCTAACTGTCTTGCCAAAACTATAATTAACAAGAAATTTGTGGAGTGGTTGAAAAAGGAGTTTTAATGACTCCGACCTAAGTGTATGTAAACTCACTGCTTTGTGGTTACTTAAGCATGACTCGAGGGTAAAAAGGCAATTGAGTGGAGTCATGTCAAAAGGTGAACTCAAGACGGAGTGAGGCTAAACGCTGCAGCATTTAGACGTTTACTCATTGCGTGCCACAAACACTAAAACAAACAAAAGTGTGAGACACTGACAGAATCGCGGGTGACACACAGTAGCCTCACCTTCAGGGCGCGTACTCATGCTGCCATGTTATGGATCTGCTCACAACGGTTGATAACGATATAAAGCTTTAATGAAAGCATTTATCCGTGACGCACAGAGAGGCTGCCAGACAGTTCTCAAACAGGTCAAGTGAATGTGGCAAGTAACTAACTACAAGATGAAATAGGCCTAGGCCTCCTTTCCTTTTGGCTCACCATGAATGACTTAGTGGATAGTTAATACTCTGGTAACATTAAAGCATAGATGTTACCTCAAAGTGTTGAAGGCTATGCGGTTGCGAGACTATATTATTGGGTTATGGAAAATAGGTCAATAGTAGTATTCTCAGACATACAGTACCAGTCAAAAGTTTGGACACACCAAAACTGATTGGCTCAAATGCAATAAGAAGGAAAGAAATTCCACAAATGAACTTTTAAAAAGGCACAGCTGTTAATTGAAATACATGCCAGTGTGCAAAGCTGTCATCAAGGCAAAGGGTTGCTACTTTGAAGAATTTGTATTTTTTTATTGAACCTTTATTTAACTAGGCAAGCCAGTTAAAGAACAAATTCTTATTTACAATGACGGCCTACCCTGTAATACCATTTGCCATTTCACAATCATATAATGTAGGCTGTTATGTCTATCATATACAGCATCTGTAGTGCTTCTCAAAATATAAAATATATTTTGAATAAAATATAATTTGAATTGTTTAACACTTTTTTGGTTACTACATGATTCCAAATGTGTTATTTCATTGTCTTGATGTCTTCACTATTATTCTACAGTGTAGAAAATAGTAAAAAATAAAGAAAAACACTTGAAGGAGTAGGTGTGTCCAAACTTTTGACTGGTACTGTAAACCTGAATAGCATACATCATCAAACTATGAATCTACAACATCTGCTGTGCAGTGAACATTTGGAAGGGATATTTGAAGACACAATACCATAAATATATGTTTAATGAATGAATGAATGAATTTGGATATATCCTATACACATCACTTCTGTACACAAATACAGTCTGGTGTTGCTCATGGGCTCCCATGTGAAATAAGATTGGACACGACTTGCCTGTCGACATGATGGTACTGACATAGCCTTCTCAGATTAAGGTGTTTTACTGCGATATTCCAGTGTCGACTCAATGCTTGTCTTGGGTAATTATAGCAACAGCTCCAGTATTCACATCTGCATCACGGGTTTAGTGCCCCGATCGAGTTTGACAGAGGAACTGCCAAGCGCTACAGATGCTGTATAATGATAGACTTAATAGCCTACATTAAATGATTATGAAATGGCAAATTGGTAACTGTTTAGGCCCCTTGTTTTTTTTTTTTTTCATTTTTACCAACGACATGCCACTGACTTTGAGTAAAGCCAGAGTGTCTATGTATGCGGATGGCTCAACACTATACATGTCAACTACTACAGCGACTGAAAGGACTGTAACACTCAACAAAGAGCTGCAGTTAGTTTCAGAGTGGGTGGCAAGGAATAGGTTAACCCTAAGTATTTCTAAAACTAAAAGCATTGTATTTGGAACAAAACCCTTAACCCTAGATTGAAAACTGTCATGGTCAAAACATATTGATGCAGTAGTAGCTAAGATGGGGAGAAGTATGTCGATAATAAAGTGATGCTCTGTTATCTTATCAACACTATTAACAAGGCAGGTGCTACAGGCCCTAGTTTTGTCACACCTAGACTACTGTTCAGTCGTGTGGTCAGGTGCCACAAAAAGGGATTTAGGAAAAATGCAATTGCCTCAGAACAGGGCAGCACGGCTGGCTCTTGGATGTACACAGAGAGATAACATTAATAATATGCATGTCAATCTCTCCTGGATGAAAGTGGAGGAGAGATTGACTTGATCACTACTTTTATTTATGAGAGGTATTGACATGCTGAATGCACCGAGCTGTCTGTCTAAACTACTGGCACACAGCTCAGACACCCATACATACCCCACGAGACATGACACAAGAGGTCTATTCACAGTCCTTATGTCCAGATTTGACTATGGGAGGCACACAATACTACATAGAGCCATGACTACATGGAACTCGATTCCACATCAAGTAACTGACACAAGCAGTAAAATTAGATTTAATAAACCGATTTAAAAAACACCTTATGGAACAGCAGGGACTTTGAAGCAACACAAACATTGGCACTATACATACACAAGGATTTAGTACTGTAGATATGTGGTAGTGGTGGAGTAGGGGCCTGAAGGCACACAGTGTGTTGCGAAATCTGTGAATGTATTGTAATGTTTTTAAAATTGTATAAACTGTCTAAATTTTGCTGGACCCGAGGAAGAGTAGCTGCTGCTTTGGCAAATACAAACACAAATACTACTAGAGCTACTGTACTATGTGGTCAAATGGTCTTGATCAACTCAATGGTGATGAGAGGGTCAGATGTAAAATCTTATTGCATGTTATGGCGAAATTAATTTTAAAAACATCTGAGATGTCCTCTGTTGTGACAACCTTGACATAAAACATTTTTGTCATTTGAAAAACATATCTTCAGCGTTTCCTAATGGCATGAATAACAAGGCCTAAGGAGTATTGAGTGCTATTGGAGCATCATATGTAAAGCCCAGGGGCGTGAGCTATGCATTCATTATATTATCTCTGCATAAAGTGCTCTAGCCAAACACCTGGAAGAGTGATCATTGACACCTCCAGCATTGGTGTGTCCTATTGCTGCTCCTTGGCAAGGGCACAATGCAACAGCGTATGTTTCGCACAAAGGACTAAAAACCAACATTGTTATAGATCTGATTTACTGATTTCTAACAAAAATCTGTGTGTGTTAAAAAGCATGAACCAGTGGCTTATAGCCTGAAAGGATCAACTACAACAGGTATTCCCAAACTGGGGTACCCCGGGTACCGTCGTGGGTACGCCAAATAAAAATGTGATCCACATTTTATTTATATTTTTTATATTTTTTTGTCTTTTCTGGGGGGGTTAAAAAAAAATCTTCACATTTTCAAACAGTCCATTTTTTATTTTCCAACATTTGGGTGAGGATTTTTTCTCACCTGAGTAGCCTTGTTACACTGCCAAAAATCTAATTTAACCATCTAGTTTTCAGCTTAATAACAACACAATGTTGTTGTAGCCTAGTCAAATAATTAACATCCAATAATATTAACCCTTACTCTCTCGTTGGAATTCCACTAATGGACTAATGTAGCCAAACGTAGCTGCTGCTCATATTGGTATCTGTATTGATGGTGCAAAAGCCATGACAGGGAGACATAGTGGAGTGGTAACGCGCGTGCAAGCAGTTGCTTCCGGCGCCACTTGGGTCACTGCAGCATCCACGAGAGGTTCTCGCTGCCAAGAGAATGCCTGACAGCTTGAAATACATTTTGGACACTACAGTGAAAATGGTTAACTTTGTTAAAGCAAGGCCCCTGAACTCTCGTGTATTTTCTGCACTATGCAATGATATGGGCAGCGACCATGTAACACTTTTACAACATACAGAAAGAAGTGCGCTGGTTATCAAAGTATTGACACCTTTTTTTAAATTGAGAGACAAGCTTAACGTTTTCTTTACTGACCATCATTTTCATTTGTCTGACCGCTTGCATGATGACGAGTTTCTCACACGACTGACCTATCTGGGTGATCTTTTCTCTCGCCTGAATGGTCTGAATCTAGGATTACAGGGACTCTTCGCAACTATATTCAAGGTGTGGGAAAAAATTGAGGCTATGATTAAGAAGTTGGAGCTCTTATCTGTCTGCATTAACAAGGACAACACACAGGTATTTCCATCTTTTTATGATTGTTTGTGTGCAAATGAACTCAAGCTTACGGACAATGTCAAATGTGATAATGAGAAGCATCTGAGTGAGTTGGGTGCGCAATTACAGTACCAGGGTACTTTCCAGAAACGGACGACACAAATAACTGGATTCGTTATTCCTTTCATGCCCTGCTTCCAGTCCACTTACCAATGTCTGAACAAGAAAGCTTCATCGAAATTGCAACAAGCGGTTCTGTGAAAATGTCATTTAATCAGAAGCCACTAACACTCTAACCACTAGGCTACGGCAGGGTAGCCTAGTGGTTAGAGTGTTGGACTAGTAACCGGAAGGTTGTGAGTTCAAACCCCCGAGCTGACAAGGTACAAATCTGTCATTCTGCCCCTGAACAGGCAGTTAACCCACTGTTCCCAGGCCGTCATTGAAAATAAGAATTTGTTCTTAACTGACTTGCCTGGTTAAATAAAGGTTAAATAAAAAATAAAAAAAATAAAAAAAAAATTCTGGATAGGGCTGCGCTCAGAGTATCCTGCCTTTGCAAATCGCGCTTAAGACACAGATGCCCTTTGCAATCACGTACCTATGTGAGAGTGGATTCTCGTCCCACACTAGCATGAAAACTAAATACAGGCATAGACTGTGTGGAAAATTATTTAAGACTGAGACTCTCTCCAATACAACCCAACATTGCAGAGTTGTGTACATCCTCTCAAGCACACCCTTCTCATTAACCTGTGGTGAGTTATTCACAATTTTCAATTAACAAATTTTTATTTATTTTTTTTATTTTACCTTTATTTAACCAGGTAGGCAAGTTGAGAACAAGTTCTCATTTACAATTGCGACCTGGCCAAGATAAAGCAAAGCAGTTCGACAGATACAACAACACAGAGTTACACATGGAGTAAAACAAACATACAGTCAATAATAAAGTATAAACAAGTCTATATACAATGTGAGCAAATGAGGTGAGAAGGGAGGTAAAGGCAAAAAAAGGCCTTGGTGGCAAGGTAAATACAATATAGCAAGTAAAACACTGGAATGGTAGTTTTGCAATGGAAGAATGTGCAAAGTAGAAATTAAAATAATGGGGTGCAAAGGAGCAAAATAAATAAATAAATTAAATACAGTTGGGAAAGAGGTAGTTGATAGGGCTAAATTATATGTGGGCTATGTACAGGTGCAGTAATCTGTGAGCTGCTCTGACAGTTGGTGCTTAAAGCTAGTGAGGGAGATAAGTGTTTCCAGTTTCAGAGATTTTTGTAGTTCGTTCCAGTCATTGGCAGCAGAGAACTGGAAAGAGAGGCGGCCAAAGAAAGAATTGGTTTTGGGGGTGACTAGAGAGATATACCTGCTGGAGCGTGTGCTACAGGTGGGAGATGCTATGGTGACCAGCGAGCTGAGATAAGGGGGGACTTTACCTAGCAGGGTCTTGTAGATGACATGGAGCCAGTGGGTTTGGCGACGAGTATGAAGCGAGGGCCAGCCAACGAGAGCGTACAGGTCGCAATGGTGGGTAGTGTATGGGGCTTTGGTGACAAAACGGATTGCACTGTGATAGACTGCATCCAGTTTGTTGAGTAGGGTATTGGAGGCTATTTTGTAAATTACATCGCCAAAGTCGAGGATTGGTAGGATGGTCAGTTTTACAAGGGTATGTTTGGCAGCATGAGTGAAGGATGCTTTGTTGCGAAATAGGAAGCCAATTCTAGATTTAACTTTGGATTGGAGATGTTTGATATGGGTCTGGAAGGAGAGTTTACAGTCTAACCAGACACCTAAGTATTTGTAGTTGTCCACGTATTCTAAGTCAGAGCCGTCCAGAGTAGTGATGTTGGACAGGCGGGTAGGTGCAGGTAGTGATCGGTTGAAGAGCATGCATTTAGTTTTACTTGTATTTAAAAGCAGTTGGAGGCCACGGAAGGAGAGTTGTATGGCATTGAAGCTTGCCTGGAGGGTTGTTAACACAGTGTCCAAAGAAGGGCCGGAAGTATACAGAATAAAGAAAATAAGAAATAAGATTTTATGTGTAAGACG
The DNA here is from genome assembly GCF_013265735.2 of Oncorhynchus mykiss. Classification (NCBI taxonomy): domain Eukaryota; kingdom Metazoa; phylum Chordata; class Actinopteri; order Salmoniformes; family Salmonidae; genus Oncorhynchus; species Oncorhynchus mykiss. The sequence continues at coordinate 55,929,562 of NC_048587.1, forward strand.
GTTAAATAAAGAGCAAAAATATTAATTATTATTATATTATTATTTGTGCCCTGGTCCTATAAGAGCTCTTTGTCACTTCCCACAATCCGGGTTGTGACATAACTCACACTCATTCTTGTGTTTAATAAATGTATCGTATAGTATGTGTGTGGCAGGCTTACAACGATGGCAAAAAAACTACATTTGAGAGTGCGCTGACCCTGGTGCTAAAGGGGGTACGCAGCTGGAGGTTGAATGTTTGAAGGGGTACAGAACTTTAAAAGTTTGGGAACCTCTGAACTAGAAGACACAGAAATGTGAAATATAGGCTAATGAGTATATAATGCAATGTGATTATGCTGTATATATTCCATAGCCTACTTTTAATAAACATATTTTTTTTCAGCAAGCAGTGTCACAACTGTAGTCCTGCCAAATTAGGTATTGTTTATGTTGCCCAAAGATCCCTGTATAAAACTATACTTCCACATAAACCTAATAAAGACCCCTATATAAAACTATACTTTCACATAAAACTATCATCGATAAACTTTTGATAAAGTGACTCTCGTGTTCATTTGGTCTGAACCTACATCTCATTGTCTTTAAAGCATGATGAGTTATTTCATATTCATTATATTAATTCGTGTATCTGATTATATTAACCCATATGACTCACATAGTCTAACATGACCACATTATGCATGTACTATCTATCAAATTAATAATATTCTAATGTGTCTAACCAGTGAGTTACTTTTGACTCTGAACATGTGAGATGTGTGTGTTTATTTTACTGCTAGTGTTTACTGTGTATGCCTTAAACTGCACAACAACGCGCTACATAAACAAGCTGTTAAAGATGCGTAAAAAAATCAGTGGTCAAACAAATAAATAATATTCTAAATATATAACGGGATAAATAAACAAATATATAATTTAAACGTTGTTGCCATCCTGCTTGGGATCCTAAAATTATTTTCGAATAATTTCCTCGTGGAAATGAAAAACGAATTGATTTTTAAGTGGTGCCCTTGTGGGCTGGAATAGTGAGGGGAAGCACACTTGGAAAGGCATTTGAGAAACTACGCTGTTTTACCTAAATTGTGAGGCAATGGTGTGTTGTTGATTCGACTTAAAGCACACAGGGACCCGGCCAAGAGAAAGCACAGTGTGGAGCTGTTGGAGAGACAAACTGACACGTCAAACCCGATTGACCAAGTAGGCTAATACACGATAGCAGCTTGCGATATTACACGAGGTGATTTATTTAACTCACACTCACACTCACACACACACACACACTTCCCTTTTCTCTTGTCCAATCCAAATCACTCAGAACACGCCTACCAACTGATACACGCATCACGGAGTTCAATCCAGCGAAAGCCCTCCTTAGAGTAACCGGAAGAAAGAGAGCCTACAGTTCCAGCCTCCCGGCTCCATTCACTGAGAAGCTTCCAATGGCTTCATTAGAAGTAACGAGTTGACACAAGGTAAATCTAACATTGAGGCACTATTCTATTCTGTCCGTGCGCGGAGCGCCCTCATTAACTGTCGCTAACAAGCCGTGCAAATACACTGATTGGACAGCTCCCGTATAACCCCGCAGACTTAGCAGGATGCCCACTTAATGAGACCACACAAAAAAAGAAAAAGATAAGTTGGGAAAAACTCTTTATACAGTCGAATAATTTTGGAGTTTGGAGTTTGGTGAAAGAGTTAATGTAGGCCTATGGGTCTGGATGGTTCTAAACGAAATATTGTTCTGCACTGGTTTCAAATGTGGGAACTTTTCGTATTTTGTTTTTAAATAAGCAGATGTCTAGGCCCTAAAAACAAATCATCAGAAAACACTTTTGTCCAAAAGACCCATAGTCACCTGACCTGCATGGGTAACCAACCATCTCGTAATCTCCATCCACATTCTCATTGGTTTCATTGGTTCTCATTGTTGCTATCTTTGACAAACACTCAATTCCTCCCAGTACTATGTGCCAAGTCAATACTATCCAGGTTGTATCAATGGCCAATAAATAATTTAGTAGTGACAATAGCCAATATATATTTTCAGTCTATAAAGGTACACGTCTGATTCAAGGCCACGTCTGATTCAAGGTGTGTATGTCACAATCATTATAAAAAGACAAACGATATAGGCTACTGAAAGATCAATAAAAAATAAACGCTCCAGTCGAGAGCTATACACTACCTTTGGACGCCCAGCAAAGAGGGTTGAAGCCGATGCTAAGAAAACCAAGAAAGGGGTATTTGCGCCCCATCCCGACAGCGTTACACAGCTGCAGCAGCTCTTGCTGTGCAAGACTTGAAGGAGACTGTGCTCGTTTCCACTCCATGAAGACAGATACGAAAGCAGCAAACCAAATGCAATCGCATTTTGTCAGATTATCTAACACTAAATTGACACGGCAATATACCTAATCAATCATGTAATTGTTAATGTTTTCCATGCATCTATCGACATTTTATAGGCTAAGACATTTGGGTGAGCTCATCACTATTAGCCTTTACAACGCGTGCGTCTTGCGCAAATCATGGGCTATCCTAAAACGATTCGATTTTAAAAGTAGGTTCAAACAAGCGTTTTATTCAATCGGATTTTTAAAGAATGAATAGTGAACTAAAGAGGCAGAGCCCAGTGTGTGACTAAGGAACTTACAGGATCCGGAAAGAATTTCCACCTCCGCCCTTGGACAAAATTCAAGAAATAATGCATATATAGTCCGGTCCCTGTAGTTAATCGTTGACAATCACCCGTTTAAAACCTTATTAAAACAAGGAAGAATGAAGAAGGGGAAAGGAGGACGAAAAGAAGACGAGAAAAAAAGACGAAGAAGCAGAAATAGAGAAGAAATAACAACTATGCTTACTGATGGATAACGTAGTTGTGTGGTAAATATGACAAAATGTCACCCTAAAAGTTCGAATGCGTTCTATTGTGAGTTCAGTCAAGAACTTTAAGAGAAACTGTCGCTGCCCACATCAGCATGTGACCAAGACCCTGTCATAAAAACAATCTCAATCTTTAACCATGCAGTGTCAAAATCGTCTATTGAAGTGTGTATAGTCTATACATGCGTCAGAAAAACGAAATAATTCAAAAGATGAAAGTAGCCAATGTACCTGTACCAATGCATTCTGTTCAGTCCTTGTGCTGAAAATGCCAAACAATTACGCATGATTTTTCTGGTCATCAATTGAGAAGCCGAGGTTAAGTAGGGAAGAAAATAAAAAGTAATGCTTTCTTACCTTTTCATTGAGTGGCTCGGTCCCCCCTCTCAGAATGTGACGCAACCTAAGACCTTTGTTTATTTCCCCCCTTGGAACATTGACAAAAATATAGCCGAACTTCCGAAATGTTGAGCCCAGAGTCAACGGGCGCAAATATATACATCCCCGATAAGTAATCACGCCGAGTCAAGGTTAATTAATATTTGTGCTGTCAGTTTAGAGTTAGTCCTAACTCATGCCTGTATTGTCACGTCCGGGTTCGGTGGTAAATAAACAAAGATCAGGTTAATGGTTAATCGGCATTGAATAACGCGTCTCCCGCTGGTTATCGTTAAGAGAGGAGTACTAAGAAGCTGGAGGATAAACAGACAATTAGGCCAGGTGAATACACTTGTATGGTGGTGTTAATGACATGCTTAGCGTAAACAAAAGCTAGGCTATGTAAGAAGAATGTGATTTACCACTGGCTTTGCAAACCCATTCAGGTTTTACATTTCACCTAAGTGATTTCCGAATTGCCTGCGAGGGCTGCTTACAACTAGGCTCCATCTCCTTAAAAAAAATAGCTCTACGTAATACCTGGAGTCGATGCATATTGATCAGATAAATGTGTAGACCGGGGACACAAGCAAAGGAGCTTTAAATATTCCGATTACTTTCCGTTAAGCCCCCTCTTAATATTGGCGGAGCGAGAAGGGGCAGGTTAGTTTTAACACGACCATAGCCAGCATGGAAATAACGCAGGTTACTTCCAGTCCAAGAAGCTTTCCAATTGGACCAATTCAAGTGCCACTTGGAATTACTTCTCCTGAGTTTCGTATGACAAGGGAGCAAACAGATTTGATCCCAAAGACAACCTGCCCTTAAGCTTCCAACATCATCATCACCCCACCCCTATAGCGCGCGCGCACACAAACTCACACACACACACGCAGCACAAACACACAGACGCACACACACACACACACACTCACGCACACACACACGAAAACAAAGCAATGGTATAAATATGGTATCTGCATCCACTGGAACAACCTCACAGAAATTGTAATTGGGTGTGAATTTGATAAACAGAAAACGAAAACGCAGATGTGCATGCTACTTACTCTCCCTTATGCTGGAACCGGTCGTATAGGAAGATGGCGAGGAATGCAAAAATATGAGGCTGGAGAAAGAGAAGGAAACGTTTTGAATTCCTGAATGATTTAGAAAAGCGGCATGTCAGTTTTATTGAGGCCGGATTAGCCGAAGTCTAGATGTTGTGTTTCACTACGTCTAATGCATGCGCTTAAACAATGTGAGCACTGTTCGTTACACCAACTAAGCCATGACAAATAATGGGGCAGTAGGCCTACAGTCACTTTTGTAATAAACATGAAAACCACACCACTATGGCTGCTGATGTGGGCTCTAAACCAAATCCAGTGACATGTGGATATTGATCATGCCTATAGTTGTGAAAATGACAGAATGCAATAAGCCTAGTTTTCTTTAGGCTATATTGTTTCAGACTAATAATTTTCACCATAATTATACAAATGGTCGCCAAAACTACTAGACCTACAGCGCAAGAACTGCAAAAACAATACCAGTGGCAAAACGTTTAATCATTACAATGCACCGCATCGATATTCATTTAACATGAAAACACTGTTTGGAAAAACGCACACTGGGCAGTGGGCCAGCAGGGTTGCACTGCTGCGTAATACCAGCGGAGGCCAAGCCCGACTATAGGGTGAGCCACTGCGAATTACACCCGCACCGATGATCTGCTGTTCTCTGAGCAAAGCAAGCGCCCAGACTGTGTCACGAAAATATTGACATATCGCGTTTTCCGATTCATCTCCGGAAGTGAGTCAGACAGGCATATCAAACGGTAAAAATGACTATATTATGTTTTGTTCGTTTAAATAACGTTTTTTTATACGCATTTGCGCAATATATCCAAGCCTTTAGACAAAATCTATATACTAGTCCCCCATGGGCCTAAATGATGCCAGCTTTCGTCCCTCACCAAAACTTAAAAGGGTTCACATGGGACAAAATGGAAAAACTACCCCAACATAAGGTGTGAATTGACTGTTACAAAAAAAAAGAAAAGCAAACGTTTTCCTGCCTGAAAGAACAAGCATCTCTCCCTACGTTTCTTCTTGAGCTCTAACGAGCCTCGTTAAGATCGCAATAATATTCCACCCACTAATTGCTAATTCCATTCAACAAATAGGCGAGCCTTGTTTTATACTTCACTATCGTGCAGTGGGAGGGTGGTGTTGAGATTGGAGTTTCTGATAACCCCCGGTGCTTGCAACAGAAGTGGTGAAAGCCCTAGTCTACGTACTGGCTAATGATTGGCACGCTTGACAGTGATTGGCAGGGCTGCCATGACAACCTCACAACCACACCAAGAAGACCAATAGAAAAGCGAAACAAAATGTTTCAGTGCTACACTCACGGTGGATTTAGGGGGAGATATTATGAGGCTGGTTTCATTAGGCGATAGCTATTGAATCGTACAATCTTTACTCGTCGTTCTTTTTCTTGATAACTGTATTTCTCTCTCAGGTCATTCCATGGTTTTCAGATCCCCTTTAGAGCTTTATCCCTCCCATTTCTTCCTGCCAAACTTCACTGAGCGCCCTGTGCTCTTGGCGAGCAGCACTCCCACCAGGTCTCCAGAAGACTTGTCAATGTTTGCGCTACCGACCCTCAACTTCTCTCCGGAGCAAGTGGCTAGCGTCTGTGAGACGCTAGAGGAAACCGGAGACATTGAACGGCTGGGACGATTCCTATGGTCCCTGCCGGTGGCACCGGGAGCATGCGAGCAGATCAACAAGCATGAGTCCATCCTGCGAGCTCGCGCAGTGGTTGCTTTCCACACGGGGAATTTTCGAGACCTTTATCACATCTTGGAGAACCACAAGTTTACCAAAGACTCCCATGGCAAACTGCAGGCCATGTGGCTGGAGGCACACTATCAGGAGGCCGAGAAGCTGCGCGGTCGCCCCTTAGGACCGGTTGACAAGTACAGGGTACGTAAGAAGTTCCCCCTGCCCAGGACCATCTGGGACGGCGAGCAGAAGACGCACTGTTTCAAAGAGAGGACGCGCGGTCTGTTAAGGGAGTGGTACCTTCAGGACCCATATCCAAACCCCAGCAAGAAAAGGGAACTGGCACAAGCCACTGGACTCACTCCTACACAGGTCGGAAATTGGTTTAAAAACCGGAGGCAACGAGACAGAGCCGCGGCAGCAAAAAACAGGTCAGTGCGCTGTTCATTTTTCAAGCATAGGCTACACAGAACCAAATAAGCAAAAAAATTCCTATAAACTGAATGCAAACATACCATGTAAATATAAAACTTAATCGAAGTAATAAACAAGGTTATAGAGGGGTTACAAATGAGTAAATTGGGTGTATGGTTGGAGGTGGAGATGGAGCACGACGACATTTTACTTTTTAATCTCATTGGCCTACATGCATTCAGGGGCTACACTCTTAGAACAAATAGTTATTTGGGGTTTCTATATAGAACCTTTTTTTCAAAGCGTGTACAGAAAAATATAACTAGTATTGCTGTCCAAAATATATACAAATGCGTAAAATATTATTCTACGTAAAACACACAACTCTCGACAAATTGGAAAGCGTGTAGGCTAGATTACGTTGATATGCTAGTTTCCCTGATAAGCAAAATGAAAACATCAGTGTATGCGTTAGATATCAAAACAGGAAGTACACACAAAGAAAATCAGCAGCAATGCAAGTCTTGAAGTTGTCCTATTTTCCAGACAAGACAAAAAAGTATTATTCATAAGGATGTCTGTTAAACTTGGAATACAGCATGTTGTGGTGATACTACGTTTTTAATGGATTGTTATCTTCCCTCAACAAGTGAACGTTTTGGTCTGAAAACTTGACACACTGCAGCGAGGTATAGATTTTGACCACAAACAGGAAATAAAACACAACACCTAGCTTATAGGTTATTGATTCGTTGTTTAATCAACATAATATAATGTACATGTAGCAGCTGTAAAAGGCCAGTGCAGACTAAGAAACCACACACAAAAAAACACTGGGAAAGATGGGATAGTTTTGCAAAATGAATGTGTTCAGTTACGAATTATTATTTTTTAGTCGTGGTGCTTTTTACACATACGAAACGTATACATTAGACTATAGACGTTTGGAAACAATTGATGCATAACATTTGATATAAGCTGTCAACATAAATACCACATATTCATTCTAAAACTATAGCCTGTTTTGCACCCTTGTTTTCGATTCATAATGTGTGTAGACTATTATTTATTGACAATGCAATAATAAATGACAAATTGAACTGGATGAAAACAGAAAAAACAAGTTGGTGAAGAATAGAACAACACAGCTATATTGCATCCTCTGCGTTTTCTCACTGATAAAATCGGAGGCCTACATTGTGCATTGATTCATGTAGGATGATTGCAATTATTCCCCATTTGACGTGTCAGTAAATCAAAACAATCAGAAAAATTGAGTCTCATTCATTTGGATGTAGGCCTGTAGTCTCTCATTCATTTGGACGTAGGCCTGGATATGACAAAATCAAATATAAAAGACACTTCTCAAATTGCATTGGCCATGGATTAAGTATAACTAACAACCAGCCTCTTATTCTAATAAACACGGTCATATTTCGCCATTTTTAGTATTTCTTCTGCTTTGTTTTAGACTATTCTTGCTCCCATTAGGCTATTCTTGCTCCCATTTGTTAAAGGCAAGGCATGGAGTGAATGACAAGCAGGCTGAGCGGTATTTTGCGGAGGGACACTGTATATAATTGCTATGTTATTTTCCCTTTCTTTAGGCTTCAGCACCAGGGAATTAGACAGAACGGTATGCGGTCCCTTTCAGAATCCGGGTGTACTCCACGCAGCTCGGCCGAATCGCCGTCGACCGCGGCCAGTCCTACTACCAGCATCTCCAGTATGACAGAGCGAGTTGACACTGGAACGTCCATTCTTTCAGTAACATCCAGTGACTCCGAGTGCGACGTATGATATAAAAATATAAATATTTACAGGAAATATGGACATGGAAAAAAAAACTATGAAATATCGAGGATGAAAAAAGGACCAATTTATATAAATATATATATTAAAAAAAGAACAACAAAAAAACATATTTTGTAAGCGCTTTCAATGGACCCACCACGCCCCCACCACCACCTCTACCTGCATGATGTTTTTTTTGTATCTGGGAAAAATACCTTGTTCAATATTTCTACAAGGATCATCGAGAAGAGGGAATTAATTACCAGAGGGTGTTTATCGCCTTTTCATCTCCGTTTTAGTCCAAGTGATGATGCCGCTCAGCCAAGATGCAATTCTGTTTTACCTTATGTTCATCAGACAATCATTTACGTTTTAAGCACCTTTGTACTACACTTCTGTCACTGCCTGTGTGGAGTAAATGGTGAAATGTGGAACCGAATCGTTATGACTGTATCAGATTTGTATTTTTATTTCAAGATTTTATATTGAATTGTGTATATCTCAAATAATGCGATCATTCTCCCGGTCTGTACTCTCCTATATGTGTAGATATGTAAATAACGCGATCATTCTCCCGGTCTGTACTCTCCTATATGTGTAGATATGTAAATAACGCGATCATTCTCCCGGTCTGTGATATCCTATATGTGTAGATATGCTTGTACATAATATTGCTCTCCCATCTCCATCATTTTCTATCCTTGTTCACTTTTCTCGACTGGGTGTTCCTACATAAAATATTTGTCAAAATGTAAAAGTGCTCTAGACGTTTTGTTAGTTTGTTTGTTTTTATACCGAACATGGATAATGACACTAGATAAACGTGTTATCAGTCACAGTTATGCAAAACTATTTAATATAAACATTGGGCTATTTATTCTTCAATGGCAATTACAGTCGTATATTTTCTAAAGCGCTTATTATTCTTTCTTGCGTGTTTATGTTCGTGTATATTTCTAAATCAAAATACAGTATTCCATTTTGTTATATTCTGCATTAAGTCTCTATTTTAAGTGAGTCTTCATTGTCCACCATCAATCGTTTATGAGCATATATGTTGAGAAATTGTAATATTATGCCCAGACGAGCGTAGTTATTCTGATGCACATGCTGTGGGTCCCTTTACGACCCTAGGCGACACATATAGCCTACGTGTCCAAAACCATAGACAATATGTTGAACGAAAATCGTTTTACTCCTAAATATATGCATGTGTTATGGTAAACGTCAACGTCATGTAGCTCTTAAGCTCTTAAGCAAGAGTCCCGTTCCCCATTTTGTTTATGGTTGCCAGTGAATACAGAAATTAAGTAAACGCGCCATTAAATGGACTAATCATGGTGGACTCCTCCCCTGCCTCAATCTGCCATTGTTGTTCGGTGAAAGAGCCTTTCTTCACCCAGGGAAGAACATTCCCCCCAGAAAATCTTTCTCCCTGCATTCTATCCTGAATTCAAAACCAATGATAATAACTTGTATATTTACAATTGAACTGACAATAATTATGATGGTAGATTACAGTTGTTCTTAGACAGAGTTTTGATTGTTCTCTAAAACCCTTCCAACATGTTCTGTAGCTGCGAAATAATTAGGTTTCAATGCACTGTGAGGACAGGAAGTCTCTTTTGAAAGGAGCAAAAGTAGTCCAGAGCCTATATTTCTGAGGGTACCACTGTTTTATTCTATGTTGGTGGAATAATAACGAACAGCTCAATTAAACAGGCCAACAGCATGCACTTTTAAGACACTAAACAGAATACTGTATTGGCATTGACATGTCTTTGACACTGATATCTTAATGAGCTGCATTCCAAAAAGTATGTATTGAACATATCATATCTTCATCATTATCCTTAGTCCAACCAAAGGACATAAAAGATAGTGACAACAGAATTACATTCCGTGGCCAAGATCCTCCTTGCGTTGACATTGGAATGTCCGTAGACAAAAAAATATGGATGTCTTTTCCTGACAATATTCCAACCCAGTGTATTCACATGACAACAACTTCAACTAACTACAAGGTACACCAATAACCCACGTGTATACCAATGTTACTCGCTTACTTAACTCGGCACTTGAATATGAATGTGTCTGTGTGTGTGTATTTTACTGAGAATGTCAAGTTATCAATGTCGTTTTCGGTCCTATCCACTTGTTGTTTTGACACAATTGTTGCTAAATCACTTTTCCCTGACCTACTCATATCGTTTCTCACCGTGAGATGAATACCCCAAATATATATATATATATATATATATATATATATATATATATATATATATATATATATATATATATATATATTAATCAAAAATAACTATGCCCTAATGCAAACTAAGTTCTGAAAAACAAATATGATCTGTTTTGAGTGCAATCATTGCAAGTTGTGATTGTGATAAATCTTTATTTTAAGCCCGTTTTAACTTATAAATCCATCTGCAGCAGAAAGATAGGCCCTATCACCCGCATGGGATAGAGACCATAGCTGATCTGTATCACCGCAACAGACCCTCTCAGACCACATTAGTTTATTGGCGACGACAAGTCCCAGCCATGGTTAAGATTAAATTAATCAGAAACTGAAGATAATTTTTATCAATAAAAAATAAATTATAATGCAGATGTCCGCTATAACAATCATATAGCCTCTATAGAAGTGGTTCATCAGTTTACTTAAGCCGGTCCACACAATAGTACAAATATTTTAAATGGAAGTTAAATAAACGTGTTTGTATTTATTCTTACTAAACTTCTTCAGAAAATACAACTTTTTTTGTCGTAGCCTAGCTAAGATACACTTGAAATAAATAGTTAAAAAATATATATATATATTTGGCACATTTTTACATTGCAGGTGTTTGACATTTTGTTCATGGTATATGCCTATATATAATATATAACATATATTACCTATAACTATAAGAAGATGAGGTCTGTTGTTTCATCTGGGATCTTTACTGGTGCCGGCTTTCGTTCGTAATCGAATATGTATCATGAGGCAAAATAACTTTGTAAGGAGTGGCGGTGTGTGATACTCAGATCTAAATACGAGGCCTACAGAAAGTAAACAACAATTTGAGAGAAGTGCAGCAAAAATGGTCCGGCATTTTTTTTCAAGCCTTATCTTTGTGTCTGGTCTATAATGCCTGTGTCAAACAAACAGACGAATGGATTATTTGTGCTATTCCCATAACCTTGCAAGCATAGAAGCATCCCCGAACTATTTGGACTTGGTCTGCAGTGAGAAAGGCTTGCACTGCCCTGTTTTTCGCTGATTTAATCGGTTAACTGAACACAACTTTTCTATTCGTGGGTATTCATGCAGCTCTCAAAGAGCAGCAGTTCCCTCTGACCCGGATTCAGCACGTGCAGCAGCGGCGCAGCCTCACAGCGCACAGCGCTCTTGTCAGGGCCAGGCCTTTTTGCTAAAAACGCTCCTTCCTTTTCAAGCAGGTTTTGAAAAAGGTAAGCCGTGGAACAAAAACTATTTGTAGCCTATAGTAGTATTGGTTGAGAAAGCTATACTAAGCCATATAAACACAAGTTCAGTGTTTTCGAGTGTTTCAGTGACAAAACAATTGTTTATTAGACAACTAACTGTTGAGACAAACTTTGATAGTTTTTTATTATTAAATACAATTCAGGGTGCATTCAAGTTCAATTTGGACAATATTTTCATTGGCTACCCAAAGCATGCATTTGTACACAACAGTTCAAGGAATTCGATGCATATTGTGGATTTCAAAGGATAATTTAAAAAAAGTGGATGTTGACCATAGGTTTAGAGAAGAGTGTGTGTGTGTTTAGTAAGGGAGAGAAGACCATGAAAAAAGGGGTCTTTCCATGCAGTTCAAAACTGAAAAGGGAGCAGTCTGATTTGTTCTCGGAATGCCATAAAGAACCTGTCTGATGTTTACATGGCATGCAGGGTGATAACATTATTTCCTTTCTAAGACTACTGGGATTTAAAACTGTAATTCTATTAAAAAGTATTTGAGGGGTCACGAGAGGCTATGATACAGAATCCGTGGTGTATAAACCAGCCGTTTGAACAATCATTTGGAACCATATGAAGATGGAATCGTACCTCCTCTGATGCTTACTGTTTAAAACTGGTCAGCACGGGGGCAAATGGTTTAATGCTGACAAGTATCATTCCATAACACATTTAAAACAAACACAACATGAAAGAAACCCTACTTTAGCTTGTTCATCCGAAACACACTTCTCTACTGTTCAATGGAGGGGGTGGGGTGCTGGGCATTGCTCTGATCTCGCGCCTTCTGCACACTAGGCAGGCAGACCCATGAGCAGCTGAAATACCGCGAGCACCTGTGTTTTCAACAGCTATTCTCAACTGATAACAGACAATAAAAATACACCACCAAAGAGAGCAACATGGAGAGAAATAGGACTATAACATTAGTTTGCAAAAACTGTGGACAGTGTTATTTTCATAGTTTAGTATGATTCCTTATTTAAATATGTTTTTAATCTGATGACTAAACATAGCATATCTATGAATTATAAAACAGAATAGGCCTACCAAACTTTTACCAAAATATAAAATATCTTACACACATTTACACATTGCTTTTGGAATAACTGTGCTTATTAGCCTCTTGATAGTAAAAAAAATAGTATTATTATTTCATAGCAGTTTGCATAATGTCCATCAGATTCAGTCTCCCAAAACGACTCCATATTTCCAATTATTTAGACATAGTGATGTAGTCCTATTAAATAAATGTCCTCTTCAGCGAGATCTCCAGGCAGAATTACATTGTCCAACTGTCTGTCTAGTTTCATTTAACCTTTATTTAACTAGGCAAGTCATTTAAGAACAAAATCGTATTTTACAATACGGCCTACCCCGACCAAACCCTTCCCTAACACGACGTTGCTGGGCCAATTGTGCGCCGCCCTAATGGGACTCCCGTTCACGGCCGGTTGTGATACAGCCCGGGATCGAACCAGGGTCTATAGTGACGCCTCTAACACTGCGATGCAGTGCCTTACTCGGGAGTGGGCCAGAAGCAGTAAAAGGGACAGAGGTCAAAAAAAGATGTGTCGAGGATGTGAATTGGTAAAAATTATCAAAGAAAACTAAGCAGAGAAATAGAGATAGGGAAAAGAGAGAGAGCGAGTGAGTTAGTGAGAGCGAGACAGAGCTAGCGATCCACGCTGCGCCGGAGAGGTTGCCCCCCAACCACCAATAGTCCGCCAAGCCTCCTATGGTGACTCTGAAAAACAATCATGAAACCATTTAGAAATTGACACATTTTGTAAATAATCTTTGAGGTTCCAACAAATACATAATTCGAAAGGAGTTTATTCGCAAGAAACCACTTAAACGAATGCCATAATAGCTGGACTTTGGCGATTTGGTGACACATCTCTCTTGTGAATTGGCGATTGTTCCATGGTCTGTCAGTGAACGCGGCCAATCTATTGTGACTGAAGGGAGAGTTCCAGGCGAAACGAGTCCCTTCACTAGCTGTAGCATTGAAAGCGCCGGGTGGACTCCGCCACAAACCCAGAACCCGCTCAGCCGAGGACAAATAACGAGCGACAGATTGGCCGCCAGTTGAAGGCAGTAATCACCTTTCCTTCGTCTGACCTCGGGATTTGACTCTGACCATTTCTAAACTGGCTTAGAAATGGTAATGAATGGAACAACGAAACACGTCTGTACCTTATTTCCACGAGTAAAAATAGCTAAAAGCATTATAAATATAGCGAGGTCAATTAAAAAACGTTGATTAAAACCCATGGAATGTTTCTTTCAATTTAGACAAAGTGGTTCAAAATGTGTTTCATAAACGTTCATAAAACATTTATGAAATACCTTGTATTCATTTAACAATCAGCATCAATAAATAAGGCTACAAATATGATGATGTCATTTTCATAGACATATTAGTGTACATTGTATAATTGTTGTTCTCACATAACATAGCCTATAATATTATAGTTATTGGCATTAATAACATACAACTACAGTTAGGCTATATATTTGTTTAATATTTGTTGTTTTCGTTTCAAATAGCCTAGGTCAACAGGTAGGACACAACGAATCATAAAAATAAAAAAAAAACACTGACTAATGATCTGTTGGGATGAAGACTGACTGAAAGATTACAGAAATCCTTCAGTGCATGTTTTTAAAGAGATTCATCTTACAAAAAACAACTTTCTTATCCAAAGGACCGCACAGAACCAAAACCATGTTCCTTGCTCCAGCTCCCTTTTCCAAAAGGATTTCTTGTACCAACAAAAATATGACTGTCAGGGCATATTTGAGAATTGATTCAAATAAAGCAAACGTATTTTTAGTTTATGTAAATAATGTGAAATTAGACATGGCAATGGCAACCTAACTAATGATAATTAGTAATCACATGTGGAGCAGACCTGTAGCACCATAAGTAGCCTATAAACCGCGCCTACACCTAACAAAAGGTTGGAGATTGAATCGAGCCTGGTTGCCCTTATCAATTTAACCTCCGTTTAGAGCTGTAGAATGGATTACACACGGAGCTGAGCACGTGCTCACAAACAACCCCTAACGGTGTCGATTCCGAGCACAGCGGCTCTGCACAATGCCCTGTGCACTGACACAAGTTCAACCTGCCACCATTACCATTTGGCGTGCTGTTACTGCCATCTACCGGAATTTGCTTGCAGTAATAAGCGAGAGCCTTAATGTGAGCTAGGCCTATAAAACGCTGACTCACGGTTGATACAGGATGGATAGACATGTATTTACATATGAATCACTTTGTGGGATATCCTAATGTTGTCACCATTGAAGAAAAAGCGGAGGTGTAGTCAGTACAAATCTAGCTGATTATGTGTTTTAGGCTACACGGACTGAACAGGTTGTGGGCTTATGATGAACTCAGGAGGGTCAGTAGCACACATTTAAAGGTATGGTTTTGGCATTGTGTCCTACTTGGCCCACTGTTACCAAAACAATAACATTGAGATTAACAATACGCCAATATACGGCGTAGGTCTACTGAAATGGATACATTATTAGTTTGCATGCCTATGCTACTGTCATAATTATGTGTAGACCTAAGACAACAGTGGAGAAGTGTCTTCCACGATGTGAAGTTTACAGTTCATAGGCCTAAAGTCTGGCACATTTCGCTGCAGTTTCTCGCGCTCCAGTTATTGCCCAGCACCAAGGGGACCTCCACCGAACAAGCACGTGCATTAATGTTTTATCATATGAAAGTCAAATGATGTTGGGATACTGAACTGGATTTCCATTTGTGCTGGATCAAGGATTCAGAAGGCATCGAGTGTAATGGAATCCCAGCTCCCTAGTTCAGTTTTCACAACTGATACCCAGAGTTTCTGAGCTTTGGATGAGAAAATGTAATGGGCTCCGTTGGAGCGCGGCCATTCAGAGTTAAACCCCAGGGTAAGAGCATGAGACCTGAGGGCTGCTGTAAATGGACAGTAATACACGCTTATGGCTACAGGACAACCACTAATAGCTGTCTCGGAAGAGGCTTTGGCAGTATGCGGTTTCAACTTTTACATTTCCACTTTGTGGTCACTATCCCCAAACAGGTGCAACCCTATATTTCTCGTGTAAACATGCTGGAAATAGATAGGCTACATCTCCATCATGGGATGGATGTTGAAAAATATAGCCTATAAATAGGCCTACCGATGGTATATAGCCTGATAGCCTACACATTTCTCCACAGTGTGTAAAACATGGGCCTATATCATGGTATATTCGTGTCTGATTAAAACAAGATACTGCTTTAAGACAATATACACTACCGTTCAAAAGTTTGGGGTCACTTAAAAATATCCTTGTTTTTTAAAGAAAAGCACCATTTTTTTGTCCATTAAAATAACATCAAATTGATCAGAAATACAGTGTAGACATTGTTCAATTTGGAAATGACTATTGTAGATGGAATCAGCTGATTTTTAATGGGATATCTACATATGCCTACAGAGACCCATTATCAGCAACCATCACTCCTGTGTTCCAATGGCAGGTTGTGTCAGCTAATCCAAGTTTATCATTTTAAAAGGTTAATTGATCATTAGAAAACCCTTTTGTAATTATGTTAGCACAGCTGAAAACTGTTGTTCTGATTAAAGAAGCAATTAAACCGTGCTTCTACACCTGCATTGCTTGCTGTTTGGGGTTTTAGGCTGGGTTTCTGTATAGCACTTTGAGATATCAGCTGATGTAAGAAGGGCTATATAAATACATTTGATTTGATTTGATTTGATAAAACTGGCACTCTTTAGACTAGTTGAGTATCTGGAGCATCAGCACTTCACAGAACAGTGCAAACTGGCTCTAAGCAGAATAGAAATAGGAGTGGGAGGCCCCGGTGCACAACTGAGCACGAGGACAAGTACATTAGAGTGTCTAGTTTGAGAAACAGATGCCTCACAAGTCCTCAACTGGCAGCTTCATTAAATAGTACCTGCAAAACACCAGTCTCAACGTCAACAGCGAAGAGGCAACTCCGGGACGCTGGCCTTCTAGGCAGAGTTGCAAAGAAAAAGCCATATCTCAGACCTGGCCAATAAATAGAAAAGATTAAGATAGGCAAAAGAACACAGACACTGGAGAGAGAAACTCTGCCTAGAAGGCCAGCATCCCGGAGTCGCCTCTTCACTGTTGATGTTGAGACTGGTGTTTTGCATGTACTATTCATTGAAACTGCCAGTTGAGGACTTGTGAGGCATCTGTTTCTCAAACTAGACACTCTAATGTACTTGTCCTCTTGCTCAGTTGTGCACCGGGGCCTCCCACCTCTCTTTCTATTTTTGTTAGAGCCAGTTTGCGCTGTTCTGTGAAGGGAGTAGTATACAGTGTTGTACGAGATCTTCAGTTTCTTGGCAATTTATCGCATGGAATAGCTTTCATTTCTCAGAACAAGAATAGACTGACGAGTTTCAGAGGAAAGTGCTTTGTTTCTGGCCATTTTGAGCCTGTAATCGAACCCACAAATGCTGATGCTCCAGATAATCAACTAGTCTAAAGAAGGCCAGTTTAATTGCTTCTTTAAGCAGGACAACAGTTTTTAGCTGCGCTAACATAATTGCAAAAGGGTTTTCTATTGATCAATTAGCCTTTTAAAATGCTAAACTTGGATTAGCTAACACAACGTGCCATTGGAACACATGAGTGATGGTTGCTGATAATGGGCCTCTATACGTCAATGTAGATATTACATTAAAAAAAGTGCAGTTTCCAGCTACAATAGTCATTTACAACATTAACAACGTCCACACTGTCTTTCTGATAAATTTGTCATTTTAATGGACGAAAAAGTTGCTTTTCTTTAAAAAACAAGGAAATGTTTCAGTGACCCTAAACCTTTGAACGTTAGTGTATGTACTAGCTGAACAAATACATAGTTGTAGTGCAACAATCAACAATACACACCACATCTAAACATACCATAGTTTCTACTATGTAGTTAGTTTGGAATGGCCAAATACAGTATCTTGGCAGCAACCCCTAAAATATATAATCTTCATATTTTGTTGAGTCTTTTTTATTTTCATTGAGCAGGCCAATCGAGCAGCATCACTGTGATTTCTCCAAACAAATCACTCAATCTAAATGCAGACAAAAGATCCACCAAAGGTCTGAAACACCACCTCCCCACTAATCCACACAAACACTTCAGATGGATCTCTTCAGGCCCCATTCAGAGGAGCCCTGGTGGAATTGAATGCTGCACCACATCTATATTGAATGTTTTTCACATGAGGTGACTCACTGGATTTTTAAACCAGACACTGTAAAAAGACATCTGTCCCAAGGTTCACCTCCTCATGCATTTTTTAAGAGTGCACTCTTTCAACCCCTTTGCTCTCTCTGCGAATCAAGTTCAGCAGCAGAGCTCCCACCAGAGAAGAGGGGGAGTAGATTAAACTCTACTGTGGGGACCGCTCCGCTGGCCTGACCGACTGCAGTTGTTGTGATGTGTTATCAACGCCTCATCCCACCTCGCCACTACAGGTCCAGATATAGATGATGTCAGTCAGACGTCACGAAATACTAAATGCCAAGTTAAATAAAGGTCGAAAAAAAATTCAGCTACAGCAGTCTTGGGAATATATACACACCCATTGTGTGAATATGGTGTCATTATACAGCTGTATTGTGTCACACTGGTGGGTGCATGGGACACATGAGCCATTTATGTCAGGAGTGGGCCTGGCTTTACGAGGCAGCAATTCAACCCTTCTTAAAACCAATTTGAAACCATTGACTCATTGAGATAAATATGTGATTTATTGTGAAAATGGTGTAATTACACATTTATAAAGGTTTAGGTTCATACATAAGGACCTCTCAGATACACACAGAATAGTATAAAGCAATGGTAAATGCCTCAAGGTCCAGCCATTACAATGGTAAATGCCCCAAGGTCCAGCCATTACAATGGTAAATGCCTCAAGGTCCAGCCACCGCAATGGTAACTGCCCCAAGGTCCAGTCACTTCAATGGTAACTGCCTCAAGGTCCAGTCACTACAATGGTAACTGCCTCAAGGTCCAGTCTCTACAATGGTAACTGCCTCAAGGTCCAGACACTTCAATGGTAACTGCCTCAAGGTCCAGCCACCGCAATGGTAACTGCCCCAAGGTCCAGCCACTGCAATGGTAACTGCCTCAAGGTCCAGCCACTGCAATGGTAACTGCCTCAAGGTCCAGCCAACGCAATGGTAACTGCTCCAAGGTCCAGCCACTGCAATGGTAACTGCCTCAAGGTCCAGCCACCGCAATAGTAACTGCCCTAAGGTCCAGCCACTTCAATGGTAACTGCCCCAAGGTCCAGCCACTTCAATGGTAACTGCCTCAAGGTCCAGCCACTTCAATGGTAACTGCCTCAAGGTCCAGCCACTACAATGGTAACTGCCCCAAGGTCCAGCCACTTCAATGGTAACTGCCTCAAGGTCCAGCCACTTCAATGGTAACTGCCTCAAGGTCCAGCCACTACAATGGTAACTGCCCTAAGGTCCAGCCACTTCAATGGTAACTGCCCCAAGGTCCAGCCACTTCAATAGTAACTGCCTCAAGGTCCAGCCACTTCAATGGTAACTGCCTCAAGGTCCAGCCACTACAATGGTAACTGCCCCAAGGTCCAGCCACTTCAATGGTAACTGCCTCAAGGTCCAGCCACTTCAATGGTAACTGCCCCAAGGTCCAGCCACTTCAATGGTAACTGCCTCAAGGTCCAGCCACTTCAATGGTAACTGCCCCAAGGTCCAGCCACTTCAATGGTAACTGCCTCAAGGTCCAGCCACTGCAATGGTAACTGCCCCAAGGTCCAGCCACTTCAATGGTAACTGCCTCAAGGTCCAGCCATTTCAATGGTAACTGCCTCAAGGTCCAGCCACTACAATGGTAACTGCCCCAAGGTCCAGCCACTTCAATGGTAACTGCCTCAAGGTCCAGCCACTTCAATGGTAACTGCCCCAAGGTCCAGCCACTTCAATGGTAACTGCCTCAAGGTCCAGCCACTTCAATGGTAACTGCCCCAAGGTCCAGCCACTTCAATGGTAACTGCCTCAAGGTCCAGTCACTACAATGGTAACTGCCTCAAGGTCCAGCCACTTCAATGGTAACTGCTTCAAGGTCCAGCGACTACAATGGTAACTGCCTCAAGGTCCATCCACTACAATGGGAAGTGCCTCAAGGTACTGAACTAATGATATCAGTGTTTGTACTGGACTAATGATATCAGTGTTTCTACTGGGCTAATGATATCAGTGTTTCTACTGGGCTAATGATATGAGTGTTTTTACTGGGCTAATGATATCAGTGTTTGTACTGGACTAATGATATCAGTGTTTCTACTGGGCTAATGATATCAGTGTTTGTACTGGACTAATGATATCAGTGTTTGCACTGGACTAATGATATCAGTGTTTGTACTGGACTAATGATATCAGTGTTTGTACTGGACTAATGATATCAGTGTTTGTACTGGACTAATGATATCAGTGTTTGTACTGGGCTAATGATATCCGTGTTTGTACTGGACTAATGATATCAGTATTTGTACTGGACTAATGATATCAGTGTTTGTACTGGACTAATGATATCAGTGTTTGTACTGGACTAATGATATCAGTGTTTGTACTGGGCTAATGATATGAGTGTTTTTACTGGGCTAATGATATCAGTGTTTGTACTGGACTAATGATATCAGTGTTTGTACTGGGCTAATGATATCAGTGTTTGTACTGGGCTAATGAAATCAGTGTTTGTACTGGGCTAATGATATCAGTTTTTTTCGCCCTCAAATGCCACACTTACACAATCTTGTCCTCTAACGTTTCCCAGTGAGGTCCACAGACCATTCTGTTAGAATACACTCTCAATAATGTATTTTATTACACTCTCAATGTCAGACGTTTTTATTTTATTTTAATGTATAGATCATAGGCATTGTTTTTATGTACAGAACATAGCCATTGTTTTAATGTACAGAACATAGCCATTGTTTTTATGTACAGAACATAGCCATTGTTTTTATGTACAGAACATAGCCATTGTTTTAATGTACAGAACATAGCCATTGTTTTTATGTACAGATAATAGCCATTGTTTTTATGTACAGAACATAGCCATTGTTTTTATGTACAGAACATAGCCATTGTTTTAATGTACAGAACATAGCCATTGTTTTAATGTACAGAACATAGCCATTGTTTTTATGTACAGAACATAGCCATTGTTTTTATGTACAGAACATAGCCATTGTTTTTATGTACAGAACATAGCCATTGTTTTAATGTACAGAACATAGCCATTGTTTTTATGTACAGAACATAGCCATTGTTTTTATGTACAGAACATAGCCATTGTTTTTATGTACAGAACATAGGCATTGTTTTAATGTACAGAACATAGCCATTGTTTTAATGTACAGAACATAGCCATTGTTTTTATGTACAGAACATAGCCATTGTTTTTATGTACAGAACATAGCCATTGTTTTAATGTACAGAACATAGCCATTGTTTTTATGTACAGAACATAGCCATTGTTTTTATGTACAGAACATAGCCATTGTTTTTATGTACAGAACATAGCCATTGTTTTTATGTACAGAACATAGCCATTGTTTTTATGTACAGAACATAGCCATTGTTTTAATGTACAGAACATAGCCATTGTTTTAATGTACAGAACATAGCCATTGTTTTTATGTACAGAACATAGCCATTGTTTTTATGTACAGAACATAGCCATTGTTTTAATGTACAGAACATAGCCATTGTTTTTATGTACAGAACATAGCCATTGTTTTTATGTACAGAACATAGCCATTGGACATTTCAAGTTGGTCAGATCTGCTTGTTGTATAATGGTGCCATCTACTGGGCATGACATGGTTACATGTTACTTTCATGAAGATGGTTATAAAAACCGTCTTACAATACTAATAAAAGTCATTTCACCATCACCCTTCTCTCCAGACATGCCATTTGAAATCTATAGTTTGTGTCCTCAAGCATGATGGAAAGAAACCACTAATGACACTACAGCCTCAATTCATTAACCATCAGTGTTGCAATAATAGGATGAGGCGTAAACACTAAACTTCACTAACCTTCACTTCATTCATGCTGGGTTTCTCTTCTTTAAACACTAATCTTCACTAACCTTCACTAACCTTCACTAACTTTCACTAAGCTTCAATAATTTTCACTAACCTTCAGTAACTTTCACAAAATTTCAAAAATCTTCACTAACCTTCAGTAACCTTCACTAACCTTCACTAATCTTCACTTGATTTATGCTAGTCTTCTCTTCGTTTTCCTTCTCCATCCATATTTTTATTGTCTCCTGTTTAAATAAAAGTTGAATAAAATACAAAAAATAAAATACAAAAAAATGTGATTGTAGCATGTCATATTGAGTGTGTCCCCATGATCAAATCAAAACAAATTTAATCACATTTTATTTGTCACATGCACCAAATACAGCAGGTACACCTTACCATGAAATGCTTACTTATACAAGCCCTTAACCAATAATGCAGTTCAAGAAATAGAGTTCAGAAAATATTTACTAAATAAACTAAAGTAAAAAATAAAATAAAAAGTAACACAATAAAATAACAACAACGAAGCTATATTCAGTGGGTACCGGTACCGAGTCAATGTGTGGGGGTACAGGTTAGTCGAGGTAATTTTTACATGTAGTTGGTGTAAAGTGACTATTCATAGATAATAAACAGCGAGTTGCAGCAGTGTAAAACAGGGGGGGGGGGGGGGTCAATGTAAATAGTCCAGGTGGCCATTTGATTAATTGTTCAGCAGTTGTATGGCTTAGGGGTATAAGCTGTTAAGGAGCCTTTTGGTCCTAGACTTGGTGGACCATGATAGTTTGTTGGTGATGTGGACACTAAGGAACTTGAAACTATCGACCTGCTCCACTACAGCCCCGATGATGTGAATGGGGACAGCCTATAGGGAGGTGGTCAGAGACCTGGCAGTGTGGTGCCAGCAAAACAACCTTTCCCTCAACGTGAGCAAAACAAAGGAGCTGTTCGAGGACTACAGGAAAAGGAGGACCGGTGGTGTTGGAGCCATGCTTAGCCACGCAGTCGTGGGTGAACAGGGAGTACAGGAGGGGACTAAGCACTGTCATGACGTTGCCCTCTTTGGGTACAGCGAGCACCCCTCCCTCTGCACTGGCCTTTTCTATGCACCATCCCCCTACCCCCCTGTCTCCTACACCCAGGCTGCTGTGGCCTGGAGGAGATTATCAGTATAAAGACAGAGTGAATTTTCATAGAGAACAAAGGAATTTCTTCCACCTCACAGAACTGGAGAACCGAACAACATTTATGTTCTGGAGAAAGTATAAAAGATCGGTGAAGAATCCAGCTACGAACTGGTCTGTTTGGTACAATTTTGTGAAGCTCATGGGAGATAATACAGCCACATTACCATAACGCTGTTTATATAACAGCCTCAGATAAGAGGCTTACATCTAATTGTTGTATAAAATGAATGAGTAAGGATGATACTGTTTGTGAAATTGTGTAATGTGATTTTGGACTGTTAAATGAAAGAAACTCCAATTCCCTTTGGAGTTTAACCTGTTGCGACTCTAGGGGCAGTATTTTCATTTTTGAAAAAAAAAAAACGTTCCCGTTTTAAACGGGATATTTTGTCAGGACAAGATGCTAGAATATGCATATAATTGACAGCTTTGGATAGAAAACACTCTAACATTTCCAAAACTGCAAAGATATTGTCTGTGAGTATAACAGAACTGATGTTGCAGGCGAAAGCCTGAGAAAAATCCAATCCGGAAGTGCCCCATATTTTGAAAGCGCTGCGTGCCAATGAGTCCCCATTGAGCTGTGAATGTGCTTTGAACCAGCGTATGTGTTCTACGTATTCCCCAAGGTGTCTACAGCATTGTGACGTAGTTGTACGCATTTATGTTGAAGAATACCCGTAGGGGGCTACATTGCGCAAGTGGCCACATGATGCTCCCGGAGAAATCTTGCGTAAAGTACAGAGGTAGCCATTATTCCAAACGCTTCTACTGAGAAACCAATTATCCCGGTGGATATATTATCGAATAGATATTTGAAAAACACCTTGAGGATTGATTCTGAACAACGTTTGCCATGTTTCTGTCGATATTATGGAGCTAATGTGGAATATTTTTCACCGTTGTAGTGACCGCAATTTCTGGTCGATTTCTCAGCCAAACGTGAAGAACAAACAGAGCTATTTCGCCTATAAAAATAATATTTTGGGAAAAAATGATCTTTGGCTATCTACCTGGGAGTCTCGTGAGTGAAAACATCCAAAGTTCATGAAATGAAATGAAATTAAAAGGTAAACGATTTCATTTGATTGCTTTTCTAATTTTCGTTACAAGGATGCCTGCTGCTAGCAAGGCATAATGCTATGCTAGGCTATCGATAAACTTACACAAATGCTTGTCTAGCTTTGGCTGTAAAGCATATTTTGAAAATCTGAGATGACAGGGTGGATAACAAAAGGCTAAGCTGTGTTCCAATATATTTCACTTGTGATTTTCATGAATAGGAAGATTTTCGAGGAAGATTTATGTCCGTTGTGTTATGCTAATTAGTGTCAGATGATGACAACGGTCCCGTTCACGGGATGGGGTGTCACTAGAGGTTAACTAAATCAGAGGACCGCGCATGAACACAGTTATGGCCGAGCATCCTGGGACATGCCCCTTTCTGCAATTCCGAATAAAACCCCCCACCTTGAGAATTTCTCAACAGACCATGTTGCTCTCAATTACAAGAGAACAAAGGTTGCAGACAATGTTTCCCTCAATTACGAGAGGACAAAGTTTGCAGACCAGCTTACCTCGATAACGAGAGGGCCAAGGTTTGAGTAGATGGCTGAATCTTTTAACCATACCAAGTTAAACTTAAACTCTGGTTAAACTCTTAGACAATCGATACCGACAGAATAAGAACAAGTCTTTGATATTAATTACTAGTCTGCAGCTAGGAATTCGGTATCATTGAACGTGAAGACCGACAACCGCCAATCTATCCATAACGACATGAATGAATGTCACTCTGAACTATCCATTATAACTACGACAGAGAGAGAGGACGGAAACTCTCCAACAGAAACAAACTTTTCAACAGAGATCCCGACGACACACTGAGCGTAAATATATATATATATTGATTGCAATTGTTCCCGAATGAGTGAGCGTTCATGTGCCAAGGATTTGCATTTCAATTGTTATAATTATCAACTCTGCAGTGACTTCTCAGCTGAGCCCCACTCCCCTTTTGTCTAACAAGCCACCATGCCGGTTTAGCTCACTAGGGCACACTCCCCTATCATTTCTTGTAACCATATTTACATTGTTTGTTTGTGTGTGCACTTCTATTATTGTTTAGTTAGTTAATAAATAAATGATTTAAGACAATTGATGTATGTATGACTCATAGTGAAGACTGGGTTCGTGCAGATAACCAACCATCTATGCAGGTCATTCACTAGGTCCCCCCGTGTTGTTCTGGGATTTTTGCTCACCGTTCTTGTGATCATTTTGATAATCCTATAATTCCTAATAATTCCTCCCACAGTTGATTTCTTTAAACCAAGCTGCTTACCTGGTGTCCTTTGACAGCTCTTTGGTCTTGGCCATAGTGGAGTTTGGAGTGTGACTGTTTGAGGTTGTCTTTTATACTGATAACAAGTTCAAGTGGAGTGGAGGACAGAGGAGCCTCTTAAAGAAGAAGTTACAGGTCTGTGAGAGCCAGAAATCTTGCTTGTTTGTAGGTGACCAAATACTTATTTTCCACCATAATTTGCAAATAAATTCAAAATCCTACAATGTGATTTTCTGGATTTTTTTTCTCATTTTGTCTGTCATATTGAAGTGTACCAATGATGAAAATTACAGGCCTCTCTTATCTTTTTAAGTGGGAGAACTTGCACAATGGGTGGCTGACTAAATACCCCCCCCCCCCCCCCCCCCCCCACTGTATGTCATTTTATGCTAAAATTGAAAAAAGTGGCAGATCCTTAAGAGGTTTTCATCAAATGAAATGAAATCAAATCAAATTAAAACCTCTTGAGACTAGGGGGCAGTATTTAGATTTTTGGATGAAAAACGTACCCAAAATGAAACTGCCTATTTCTCATGCCCAGAATCTAGAATATGCATATAATTGTCAGATTAGGATAGCAAACACTCTAAAGTTTCCAAAACGGTCAAAATATTGTCTGTGAGTATGACAGAACTGATGTTGCAGGCAAAAACCTGAGGAAAATCATACCAGGAAGTGGCTTCAATTTTGAAAGCTAGTTGTTCCATATCCTGCCTTTGCTCCATTTAAAGGGATATCAACCAGATTCATTTTCCTATGGCTTCCTCAACCTGTGAACAGTCTTTAGACATAGTTTCAGGCTTTTATTTTGAAAAATGAGCGAGAAAGAACCCATCACGTCAGTGGATGGCTGGGTGCCAGCAGAGTTTTTCATGCACAACAGCCATTTTCTCTCTCTCGCCTATGTAAGAAGCTACATTCCGGTTGACATATTATCGATTATATATTGTAAAAACAACCTGAGGATTGATTATAAAAAACATTTGACATCTTTCTACGCACTTTACGGATACTATTTGGAATTTTCGTCTGCGATGTCGTGACCGCTCGAGCCTGTGGATTTCTGAACATAACGCGACAAACAAATGGAGGTATTTTGGATATAAAATTATCTTTATGGAACAAAAGGAACATTTATTGTGTAACTGGGAGTCTTGTTAGTGCAAACATCCGAAGATCATCAAAGGTATGCAATTTAATTTTTTGCTTTTCTGACTTTCGTGACCAATCTACCAAGCGTTTATTGAAATCTGACACGCCAGGTGGATTAACAACAAGCTAAGCTGTGTTTTGCTATATTGCACTTGTGATTTCATGAAAATTAAATATTTTTTGTAATTTAATTTGAATTTGGCGCTCTGCAATTCAGCGGAAGTTGATGACAATTATCAAGCTAAAGGGATAGGTGCACCAAGAGGTCACAGCTTGAGGAATCAGTAGAGTACATACATACAGTACCTAAATCTAACTGCCTGTAGCTCCGGGCCTGAAGCATGGATATGCATATTCTTGATACCATTTGAAAGGAAACACTTTGAAGTTTGTGGATGTGAATGTTCGGAGAATATAACACATTAGATCTGGTAAAAGATAATACAAAGAAAGAAACATGTATTTTTTTTGTACCATGATCTTTGAAATGCAGGAGAAAGGCCATAACGTATTTTTCCAGACCAGGCGCAATTTAGATTTTGGCCACCTGAAGGTAGCAGTGTATGTGCAAAGTTCTAGACGGATCCAATGAACTATTGCATTTCTGTTTCTGTTTTTATATCAAAATTGCCCAAATGTGCCTAATTTGTTTATTAATAACTTTTCATGTTCAAAATTGTGCACTCTCCTCAAACAATAGCATGGTGTTATTTCACTGTAATAGCTACTGTAAATTGGACAGTGCAGTTAGTTTAACAAGAATTTAAGATTTCTGACAATATCAGATACGTCTAAGTCCTGGGAAATGTACAGTGCCTTGCGAAAGTATTCGGCCCCCTTGA